>NC_056728.1:1769263641-1769403641 GCF_019279795.1 Protopterus annectens
TGCTGATATGTAGGCAATGTGTCATAAATGACTTCACACAATTATTTGAACACCAACAAGCCAACAGCTGACAGTACATTGAAAAAGCATTTTATTATCTCTCTAGCTTTATAACTAATGTAACCACTATATCCATTTTAACTACAGTAAGAGATGTGACAGATATAACGATGAGAACTTGGCAACTAACTTTTATCTACAGCTCCTTGTTTGTGTTGTAAAAGATGATTACTGATAATCTGATTAGATGATTAAATAAGGTCACTACACATTGTCTATTGAAATAATTTCCCATGCACATTATACACAATTCCAAGTTTGCTTATTTATTGACTGACTGAAGGACTGATTTTTGTTATGTGGACTAGGTTAGCTGTACTTAGCCTTTGGTCTATTCTCAAAAGAGACACAAAGGGGTCTTCATACTGACTTTGGGAAATTTGGCCTAGGGATGAGGAAAACTCCTCTACTGAATATAGAGGTAGAAAAAGGAAATGCAGGTTTTACATAAAAAATGCTTGTGTCTCTGTGTGCATGCATAATTATAGCCAAAATTTCAAATCTTGTCTTATAAAATGTAGTAATTTAGGTATGGTAAACAAAATACCGTTACTCTTTTTAATAAGTGCTGTGTGATTGTTTACATTCATCTGAGTTACCACCAACTCAGGCAGATGAGAACTCAGTTTAACATCTTATTTGAGGGATACTGCTTTTAGGAACGGAGCACCTCACTTATGCACATTGCAGCATCAGTAGTGAGAATGAAGCTCGGTGCTAGAGTGTGAATAGAACTTATAGCTTTCTAATCTTCCATCATGAAATATAAATGTGATGCTTATTATGCCACTGACACTGACTCATAAATAGACAGCCACCTCATTTGTTTCTTCCCTAGTTAGAGATAATTATAAAAATAAAAAGAAGGATATTTTTTATTTTGCAAACCTGCATTGCACCAGGAATCATATATCTCAACCTCTTATATAAGAAATCTGGAAAAGACCTAAAATAATAGGCAAATGCCCAAAAATAGAGACAGATTTTAAACAGTCCTCTTATAAATTTAGGAAGTTGCTAGAATAACCAGATTTGTGTTAGCTTGCATTTTCTGAAGGATATGAAGTCTGAAAGTCAAATGTATGTCATTATTTAGTGACTTCAGTCTTCAGTGATTTGCCAGAAAATCACAAATTTATAGGAACAAGCCAAAAATATTAGGCAAAAATCTGACAGTCTGTGAAAATCTGGACTACTGTAAGGTATGCCTGTAGATTGTCACCCTACTCCCCCAAACAGCATGATTTTGATTTACACATTAACTCATGTTAGAATATAGCAATAACCCACGCCAGGCCAAGCCAACCGTGGGTAAATTTAGCATTACCCACACCCAGAAGTGGGTTATTGCTATTATACCATGACATTATTTAAGAAAAGAAATTATTACTTTTCTTAAATAATGGCATAGTATAATGCCTGTTTGCTGCCCTTCCGCAGATGTCTGGCATCCGCGGCAGTTCTGATTTCAAATCTTGTCTTATAAAATGTAGTAATTTAGGTATGGTAAACAAAATACCGTTACTCTTTTTAATAAGTGCTGTGTGATTGTTTACATTCATCTGAGTTACCACCAACTCAGGCAGATGAGAACTCAGTTTAACATCTTATTTGAGGGATACTGCTTTTAGGAACGGAGCACCTCACTTATGCACATTGCAGCATCAGTAGTGAGAATGAAGCTCGGTGCTAGAGTGTGAATAGAACTTATAGCTTTCTAATCTTCCATCATGAAATATAAATGTGATGCTTATTATGCCACTGACACTGACTCATAAATAGACAGCCACCTCATTTGTTTCTTCCCTAGTTAGAGATAATTATAAAAATAAAAAGAAGGATATTTTTTATTTTGCAAACCTGCATTGCACCAGGAATCATATATCTCAACCTCTTATATAAGAAATCTGGAAAAGACCTAAAATAATAGGCGGCAAATGCCCAAAAATAGAGACAGATTTTAAACAGTCCTCTTATAAATTTAGGAAGTTGCTAGAATAACCAGATTTGTGTTAGCTTGCATTTTCTGAAGGATATGAAGTCTGAAAGTCAAATGTATGTCATTATTTAGTGACTTCAGTCTTCAGTGATTTGCCAGAAAATCACAAATTTATAGGGAACAAGCCAAAAATATTAGGCAAAAATCTGACAGTCTGTGAAAATCTGGACTACTGTAAGGTATGCCTGTAGATTGTCACCCTACTCCCCCAAACAGCATGATTTTGATTTACACATTAACTCATGTTAGAATATAGCAATAACCCACGCCAGGCCAAGCCAACCGTGGGTAAATTTAGCATTACCCACACCCAGAAGTGGGTTATTGCTATTATACCATGACATTATTTAAGAAAAGAAATTATTACTTTTCTTAAATAATGGCATAGTATAATGCCTGTTTGCTGCCCTTCCGCAGATGTCTGGCATCCGCGGCAGTTCTGATGTACTGCGCGCCTGCGCAGTACATCAGAGCTGTGGGCAAAAGCAACGGAGAAAGCAAGATCTCCGTTGCTTTTTTTTAATGTTTCGCTATGTTAAATGAGTTTAACATAGCGAGACAGTTTTAAAATAAGAAACAGAGATGTCCGTTGCTTATTTTAAAACTGTTTCGCTATGTTAAACTCATTTAACATAGCTTAAACATAAAAAAGCAACGGAGATTTTGCTTTCTCGTTTTTAAACATGTCGCTATGTTAAATGGGTTTAACATATGAGACAGCTTTAAAATAAGCAACGGAGATCTCCGCTGCTTATTTTAAAGCTGTCTCACTATGTTAAACCCATTTAACATAGCGAGACAGTGTTTTAAAAAAACGAGTTATACTAATGGAAAAAGTCCGGTGACCGGACCTTTTCCATTAGTATAACTCGATTTACAACGGGCACACTGGCCAATCAGCGCACGCTTTGGGGGTCATGGTATAATATAGCAATAACCACGCTTGGGTAATGCTAAATTTACCCACGGTTGGCGTGGTTTGGTCCCGAGGCGGCCCGAGGACCAAACAAAGCCAACCGCGGGTAAATTTAGCATTACCCACACCCAGAAGTGGTTATTGCTATTGTACCATGACATTATTTAAGAAAAGAAACTGTTACTTTTCTTAAATAATGGCATAGTATAATGCCTGTTTACTTCCCTTCCGCAGATGTCTGGCATCCGGCAGTTCTGATGTACCGCGCACCGCGCAGTACATCAGAGTTGTAACGGAGAAAGCAAGATCTCCGTTGCTTATAGTCGCTATGTTAAATGAGTTTAACATAGCGAGACAGTTTAAAATAAGCAACGGACATCTCCGCTGCTTATTTTAAACTTTCTCGCCATGTTAAACTCATTTAACATAGCGAGACAAAAAGCAACGGAGATCTTGCTTTCTCCGTGCTTTTAAACATTGTCTCGCTATGTTAAATGGGTTTAACATAGCGAGACAGCTTTAAAATAAGCAACGGAGATCTCTGTTGCTTATTTTAAAGCTGCCTCACTATGTTAAACCCTTTTAACATAGCGAGACAGTGTTTTAAAAAACTGAGTTATACTAATGGAAAAAAGTCCGGGCGACCGGACCTTTTTCCATTAGTATAACTCGATTTACAACGGGCACGCTGGCCAATCAGCGTGCACGTTTTGGGGGGGGTCATGGTATAATATAAATTATTTACAGTATATACATTTACATTGCAAATCTTCCCCTTATTTAAGCATTCTGATTGATTTTACACCTGATGTTACACCTACATCTTGCAAAACGTACAGACACACACCAAATCGGAATGTGTTTATCAAATCGTTAATTCATAAAGTGATCGCTGGAGAATGTTTGTAACATCTTTGCCAGAAGAAAAGGTGCTTTATCCACAGATATCATCGGAATAATTTCATAGGGTATATGACATCAGTGCTGCCTCTTATCTGTAAATAGTTGGCTGCCCATTTCAAATCTGGAAATCGTAAGAAAGATACAAGAGAATTGTACATTTGCAATACTTTGTGAAACCTGATGCACACTCATGAAGATTGACATCTGCACAGCATCTTTGTATGACCACAACATTACTCCTATGACTCATGGGCTCAAAAAGCACAAGGAGATGCTATTGTTTTCACTTTTTGTATGCTGACTGTTAGCAGAAACTGAAAAAATATTGTCATTATACTTGCATACATTTCCAGAGTAAGATACAGCCAGAAATGTCTATTACAAATGTTTGACCTGAAGTATACTAAATGCATGACCCTATTAAATGCACATAATTGTTATACCATACAGTGATTTATCACATTTTCTCTTGTGTTATTGGGATTTATCATAATTTCTCATATGATACTGGAATGTATCGTACAATAGGTCACACACAATTTGTTCTTTTTAGGCTTGTGTATTTAATTCTAAACCTTAATCAGCAATATCCAGCAAACTGACTATAGCACTCACTCACAGTATGCAGACCACAACTGTACTAATAGTGTAATCAGATGAGACTCTCTGTTAATAGAGCACTCAATGTCTGCAGAATTCCTGAAAATGAGAAATAAGAAACAAATACCTAATGATTTTCTTTAGCCTTAACAGATATGTTAAGATGTAGATATATAATCTTCATTTCTTAGAAATGCATTTCAGTTGAGTCACCATGTTTGTTAATACTGTGAGAACTGAGTCTTTATTGTACTGACTTCTGGAATTAACTGTGAATAACTAACATGGTCTGTCTGTATTTCTATAATGTAAGGAATTGCTGATCTTTATGTGCAGATAGAAAACATTTTCAGCTTTACAATTTGTGATAGGTTTATGGTGATACTACTTTTGAGATTATATATTTAACACCACATTGACAACTATGTCTGCTGAAGCAGACTTCAGCAAAAGCCTCAGACACAATAACATTTGCATATCCCTAAACGTGTAGATTGCCAGTGTTCCCAATTTCCTGCAATGCATGGTTCTACTTCTAATGTGAGATGCATGCCCATTATAGCACAGCTTGAAAATATTCCAGATATACTGTAGCCTGTTTTCTTCTAATACTTTAAATTTTGTTCTCAGGAAATATATAAAGCTGCATAACCCATACAACATAACAGTAAATGGTATGTATCCTTCTACTATTAACTAAGCCAATTAGTGGAGATTTTCGAATTTTATATGTGTGCACCCCTGGAGCTGTGGTCATAAAAGCAGCAGATACTGACCCTTGAGGCCTATTTACTTTTTAGGAAATATTTTTATGGTAATTGTTACTTCTGCTAGGTATCTGAAATGTTTGTGTCGCACAGGCAGCCCTACAAGCCACTGATATTGTTTACAGACTACGTTCTGACTTTCAAGCTCTTAACTTACATTTTTGTGAACATGATGCCTCAGATTTTTTATTTTATTGCCAGTGTGTACAATAACTGCAATGGTACTATACCTAAATTCCCAACTGGCCTAGGCTATTCACCTAATAATTAAGAATTGTGTAGTTTTTGAAATTTTCAGCCATTGAATGTGGCAAGAGAATGTAAGCATATCCTTATCTTCCTATTAAAGGTGATTTGCATGTGCAAAGGTATCTCTGTAATAGGTGTTTTTTTCAGTATCCTTTACATTACCTGGACTAAGTGACAATACTGTCTCTTAAACTCATTTTTGTTGCTGTTTTTCATCTTCACACTGTATAAGGTACTAGCAGCTGTAGTATCAGAACACTTCCTGTTATGACTGCTCACTATACAGTTAGCTTTGCTTAGGGGCATTTCTGCCCTGGGATCTTGGGTAGGTATAATCCTTAATATTGGTTAGATATTACACAATGTCTTTTGGCCTGATAAACCATTTCACCAGCTGTACTGGGACCAATACGGATTCTGGTTCTGCCTGATGTACTTCATCTTTTCACATCTTTTCCTTTGTATTCTTTTGTTCTCTTCCTCTGCAGGCCACATTAGTACCTGCTGTCAATTGTTAGTTAAGTCTTACCCTGTTTTTATTTGTATCTCTCATAAGGGCACTGCTAATTCACACAGCTGTATCTAAGATTAGCTGATTACTAGCTTGCCTTTAATAGCAGTAGCCTACTTTTCTCTAATTTTCTGTCTTTGTCTCCATGACCTACACTAGAATCTTTGGCTGTCACACTATAGCTTCAGTCATGTCTTTTTCTTTAGACTTATTACCCTACAATGCTAATACCTGACCCTCCAAATATATACACTTCCTTAGATGTAACAGATTCATCAGAAACAATATTCTCTTTCATGGACTAACCCTTTCAGTTTATAGGTTAGGTGTTTACTAAGCTAGTGACCAAAAAGGCCTTTTTAAGCCTAGTCATGCATCCCAAATCTCTGACAAATTCTGGTGCCCTTGATAAGTGTAAACAGGGGCTTGGGAGATGAAAAATTTACAAGCCATGGCCTGGTGATTAATCATTTACAGGCTTTCTGTGTCCACTAGAGACATAGGAACCAAGGATGAGTTGCAATGTACTTTCTCAGTTTTATTTTCCTTGGCATACTTTTTTTCTGAATGTATTCACTTCATTTCAAGCTCATATGCAATTTCTGGCTCCTAGGTATGCCACCCTCTGTCTCCCTTCTAGCAAACAAACTTAACATTCTCAGTAATCCAAGTCAGATGGGTAACTAATCAGAAAACTACTGCACAATCCTGTAAACTGCACTCCAGAATTAGGTGATATTTGAACTAACCTCTATAAACAAGTTTCCATCCTGATCTATTATGACAGGAACACTTTCTCTTTATCTTTTCTGTATTGATGATGTATATACAAACACACACCCACACACACAGAAGGTCAAAGACAATTAACAGCTCTGCACACCCTCCCTGTAACCACTCACATCATGGACAGTCCCAAAAAACTCTCTTACACTGTGACAACACCATCTGATCCTCTCCAGCTACTTAATCTATAAGATCACTCCAGATTTCATCCATTTAAAAGCTGGAGGCATTTTGTATTGAGCGATCTCTTCACCCAAATGGGTTTTGTCAGGCAAACAATACCTTCTGTGTTCCTACTGCATTTCACCATAATAATAGTCTTGACTTACCCAATTTTCTTTTCAGCAATGAAGTTTGTTGTAACCACTGCAGTCAATAACTCTGAATTTGGGGATTTCAAACCAAAAGGCCTTCCTCAACTCTATGAAGAGCTATCCAAATTCACTTGTATCATCATCAGAACTGACATCAACACAGCTGCAATCCATACAAAGGAATACTATTCCCATAAAGATAAGTGCCTCAACCTCACTGTCTCTGCTAGACCCAAACATGATGTAACATTTAAGGACAAAACACCCCGGTGGTCTACCAGCTTAAATAAACTCTATAACAAGAAAAAAAAATCTTTTTAAATCATATAGTAAATCTAAAAGCCTTCATATTAAAAACTGCATCAAGAATATCAATAAGAAACTAAAAGCTAGTATCAGGGCTAGTAAGACAAATCATGAACTTAAACTAGCTACTGAAGCCAAGGATAATCATTAGTCCTTCCTGAGTTACATTAGGAAACAAAGAAATATCTCCTGGCAGTGTTCTGAACGTATCCAAAATGGAACTATCCACTCATATCCAGTAAACAGAGAGTATGCAAGCAAAACATTTAGTGCAGACTTTACCCCAAAATAAGTATCTTAACTCCGCAAATTCCCAAAACCACTACACCTCCTATTATTACAAAGGCATGTGTAGTAAAGGTGCTCTCTAAAACCAAAATTATGACTTACAAGGGGGCCTGATAATTTACCTGGATGTCTGATAAATAACACCAAACATCCTCCACCTTAAACTGTTTATCCTGAGCTTAGCTACAAGATTTGTCCACAGCGTATGATGAACTGCAGTGGTGATGTCCTTACATAAGGGAGGCCCTAGCACTGACCCAGGAAACTACTTACCTATAATCCTGACTAGTCTGATTTCTAAATCCATGTAACACATTATATCTGACTTCATAAACTATGATATAAAAATGTTTATCGGGCTAGATCCAAATCAGTTTAGGTCTGTCATAGGAAAGTCCTACCTACTCAGTTAATTTCTTCAAGAAGGTCATACGTTCTGTTGACTATAGTAATTATGTTCACCCAGATTATTTGGATTTGGCCAAAATATTTGACACTATATCCATGCTTGCATTATAATCAAGCTACATGCCTTAAAAGTAGTGAGATATATGATGAGGTGGATAGTCAACTGACTGAAAGATAGAACACATATAGGCAGGCTCATCCTTAGAAAGTGTAAACGTAACTAGCATTGTAACCCTGGGCATAGTACTGGGACCCGCCTTTTTGACTTATATTTCTCTGATCTTCAGATCTGTGAGGTAAAGAGGTTAATACCTTAACTATTACACTAATTACACTGACAAGTGGAGTACCACAGGGTTCAGTCCTGGGTCCTCTCCTGTTTGGCATCTACTTCTCTGAAGTACAGGCTAATACAGAAGGTCTTTGGCTAACAAAGTTCACAGATGACTGCAAACTAGGAGCCATAATCGAAACTCCTAATGACGTGGACATCCTACAAAAGGACCTCACTGAGACAGATGCATGGTGTCAAAGCCATGGCCTCAAGCTCAATGCCAAAAAGTGCATTGTCATCCTCTTTGGTAAAAACTCTGTACCCATAAACTACAAAACAGGCGGTAGTATACTTAACACCGAAATTGTGATAAGAGACCTTGGGACACAGGTGGACAGTAGTCTCTCCTTTGATAATCACATCGCCACAGTAGTCAGGAAATCCTTCTATGTGGCAGACCTCATCACAAAAGGTTTCTCATCCAGAAAAAAAGAGGTCATTGTTCTCCTCTACTCATCCCTCATTAGACCCATTATAGAGTACAGTGCCTCTTTTGATATGTACCTCACAAGACATCTACAACAACTGGAAAGGCCTCAGAAATACCTCACAAAGAGGATTACCAGCCTGAAACAGATGCCCTATGCAGACCGTCTTAAAAAACTCCAGCTTTACTCCGTCGCATATCGTCTATTCAGAGGTGATCTCTGCCTAACATACAAAGCTATGTCAAACCCAGAGCTGTTGGACATGCTCCACTTAAAGAAATCCCAATCCCTCCAAGCTACACGCTCTAGGGACCTAAACCTTGTCACCACAATAAGCAGAAAATGCCGGAGGGATAGATTCCTTTCCCAGAGACTTCCCATACTCTGGAATAAACTACCTATCTATATCAAACAAAACTCTTCATTAGCACTCTTTAAGAAAAATCTTGATGATTGGATGGGAAATAGGAAATTCACCTCGGGATCACCTCTGTGGCTTTGCTTAACAGTGGTACAGGAAAATAATTTTCTTGGGTGGCAAAAGCCAGGGTACCTTTTTGGCTGGGCTTGTATAAGCCCCAGGGCCGATAGCCTAGTACCTACCTATGAATCTATGAACCTATGAACTTCAACATCGCACAATTCCCAGGGAAAGGGAATACTCCCCACCTGCAAAGACTCTCGATCTCACACACCTATTGATCATCTGTTTTGTTGACTAAATTATGTTGACCAGACAGATATTTATAAATTTCAACCAAAGTAACCACAAATATAATTATTCATACATAAATGCTCACATAGTCATTCTACACTCATACAGTGTCATCACTTTAACCTCTTACTTTCAGGTGCTGAATTTATAAAATCAAGTAAAATGCTGAGATTCTCAGACTGACAA
Source organism: Protopterus annectens (assembly GCF_019279795.1). Taxonomy (NCBI): domain Eukaryota; kingdom Metazoa; phylum Chordata; order Ceratodontiformes; family Protopteridae; genus Protopterus; species Protopterus annectens. The sequence continues at coordinate 1,769,273,412 of NC_056728.1, forward strand.
AAGATGCAGCAGATTCATATATTTGTTGAAGTAGTAAGAAACAAATGCAAGTACTTGTATCTGCACATATCCTTTTTCAGATGTAAAGCAACATTTAAAAAAAAAATCACATTTAAATATCGTTGCAAAGTAGAAGCACTTACAGGATATTTTATTTTATGACATCACCATAGCGATGTACTTGTTGAACTTACTTGTTGAACTCACCTTTGCTATCACAGAACAAATAAACACAGTTTATCAAGAAAATATTTTTAATCTTTTCTATTATAAAGAGTTTTTGTTTGTTTGTGTCTTTCGGCTTTTCCCGGTTAGTAAGAGTATTTTACAGATATATGTCCATCAAGAGCATGCCATTTCATACTGTTTAGTATTATTTGCCAATGGCTGTCACTCAGCAGTAATTCACTCAACAGTTGTCACCTTGAACGTTCATTATGACTATCTCTAAAACCTGAAATCTAAAATGGACATCATGGGTAATATTTATTTTATGTTTCATCAATGCATTAGTCGTTACATTTATGTCACATACATGTTCTCTAGTTTGCATATGTCCAGAGCTTCCAGTCTTCCCCACATAAAAAAATATGCAGTGATATATTGCTATATTTATTAATCCTATGAATTTGCTCCCTCATGAAAACGCTTTGTCTCAGGTTTCCAGACAGATAAAAACATTGTGTAATTCCTATAAATATTTCTACAGTTCACATGGACACAAGTTTAACAGCATTTATAAGTGTATGTGCCTCTTTTCAAACATCTTTACCTCCTTGTCTCTGTTAAGAGTCTGTTTCAAGTTCTCACCCCATTTGTACATGAAACTGGGAACCATATAGCCAAACTGGAGGCTAAGCTCTCTCAACTCAGTACTGGCATAACCAGTCAGGAGGAGAAGGAAACCACACTCACTACAATTCCAGTCTCACATAGACCTACCACGACAGCAAACCAAACACATAATTACTCAAAAACATACTTGGAGGCTCTAAATAAAGATCTGCCTAAGCAGCAGAGACCTCCAAAGCATCGTTATAAATATCGTTGCAAAGTAGAAGCACTTACAGGATATTTTATTTTATGACATCACCATAGCGATGTACTTGTTGAACTTACTTGTTGAACTCACCTTTGCTATCACAGAACAAATAAACACAGTTTATCAAGAAAATATTTTTAATCTTTTCTATTATAAAGAGTTTTTGTTTGTTTGTGTCTTTCGGCTTTTCCCGGTTAGTAAGAGTATTTTACAGATATATGTCCATCAAGAGCATGCCATTTCATACTGTTTAGTATTATTTGCCAATGGCTGTCACTCAGCAGTAATTCACTCAACAGTTGTCACCTTGAACGTTCATTATGACTATCTCTAAAACCTGAAATCTAAAATGGACATCATGGGTAATATTTATTTTATGTTTCATCAATGCATTAGTCGTTACATTTATGTCACATACATGTTCTCTAGTTTGCATATGTCCAGAGCTTCCAGTCTTCCCCACATAAAAAAATATGCAGTGATATATTGCTATATTTATTAATCCTATGAATTTGCTCCCTCATGAAAACGCTTTGTCTCAGGTTTCCAGACAGATAAAAACATTGTGTAATTCCTATAAATATTTCTACAGTTCACATGGACACAAGTTTAACAGCATTTATAAGTGTATGTGCCTCTTTTCAAACATCTTTACCTCCTTGTCTCTGTTAAGAGTCTGTTTCAAGTTCTCACCCCATTTGTACATGAAACTGGGAACCATATAGCCAAACTGGAGGCTAAGCTCTCTCAACTCAGTACTGGCATAACCAGTCAGGAGGAGAAGGAAACCACACTCACTACAATTCCAGTCTCACATAGACCTACCACGACAGCAAACCAAACACATAATTACACAAAAACATACTTGGAGGCTCTAAATAAAGATCTGCCTAAGCAGCAGAGACCTCCAAAGCAGACACCCAAGCAACCGCTACCCCAAAACAAAACACGTGCAACACATATCTCACAAAGCTAGTGTGCCAAACAGTCACAGCCCTTAAGACTAAACAACACACCTGATACACTTGTAATAAGTGACTCTATCGTCAGGCACACTGATGTCCCGCTCACCAGGCTGAACAAGGAGAGGGTCACGGTGAGCAGCCTGTCGGGTGCTAGGATCCGCCACATAACACAAGCACTCAGGTCACTCCAAGGCAAGTACAAATATGACTCAGTCATTGTCCATGCTGGTGTGAATGACCTGAGACGTACCTCCCTGGACTACATGAAAAGAGACATAAAGGAGCTCTCTGAGCATGTAGCCCAGGCCGGTATGACCCTGACCTTGAGTAGCATCTTACCCTCACCAAGAATGATGCCACAATATGAAGACAAGATGATCAATTTCAACAATTGGCTTAAGTACTGGTTTCATTCAAAGGGGATCCAATGCCTGTCAGCTTGGGATGATATGCTCGACAAGCCACGATGCTTCGCTAGGGATGGCTTGCACCTGTCACCCCTGGGATTTAGGATATTGGCAAAGGCTCTTGCTACCCCCATAGTGCCTTTTTTAGGCAAGGCTCAAAAGACAAACCCACCTCCATAGGTATCACAAGGGATAAGAAACTAAGAGTAATGCTACTCAATGCCAGAAGTCTAAACCTCAAGATGCACGGACTCGAAACTCTCCTTAGCATGGAGAACATCGATATCTGTGCAGTAACAGAAACCTGGTTCAGGGCTCCCGAGAGCACCCCAGCACTACCAGGTTATACCTCATACCATGCTTTTCGGCCCCAAAACTTGGACCGAACCACAAAAGGAGGGGGAGTATCGATATTCATTAAAGATACCCACACCTACAGGTTGGTGGCAAAGCACGAAGCATCAGAGACTATCCATGTGCAACTAACAGTGGGTAAAACTGCCTTCCAGTTTATAGCCTGCTACAGACCACCCTACCAAACCCAGGAACCCCACTTGGCCTTCCTGAGAACACTGGAAAATATGAAGGTCTCTCCAAACACCATTATATTGGGTGACTTCAACTACCCAAACATAGACTGGGAGCATTACTCTAGCTCCAACACCCTAGCCCAAAGGTTCCTAGAATTTATAAACTCAAATGTTATGGAACAACTTGTTACCACTCCCACAAGAGGAGAAAACATACTGGGCCTGATCATCACCAACATGGGGACTCTATGCTCCAGACCAGAAGTGTATCCCTCACTGGTAAGATCAGACCATAAACTAATCTCACTGGATATTCACATCCCGACCCTACCCCCTGCCCAGAAAACCACAGTGAAAAACTTCTCTAAAGCAAATTTCACACTCCTCAAAACCGAGGTGGAATCCTTCAAAGCCCCCGGGCCTGTGGAAAATACGGCCCAGACCGCAGAATCCTTTATAAATGCATTCTATGAACACATTCAGGAATGCATGGATCATGCGATCCCAAATAAAACCAAGACCCAATCCTCCAAAGGCAGACGTCCTGTCTGGTGGACCCCAGCCATAAACAAACTATACAATAGAAGGAGGAAGCTACTAAATGATAGAGCAAAATCCCAAAAAGGGAAGGCATCACTGATCAGTATTAGCAAAAAACTACGGGCACACATAAAATTGTCTAAGGCCAGCTTCGAGAGAAAAATTGCACAGGACACTAAGGATAATCACAAGGCTTTCTTTAGTTATGTTAGGAACCTGGGTGGTAATTCCCAGATATGATCAGAATTAGTCCAAAATGACAGAAAATACACTGAACCCACAAACATTGCCAACATCCTAGCTGACAGGTTCAGCGCGAACTTCTCCCCCCCCCCATGAAAAGGGCAAATATCTATCCCAGCAGAGTGCTGCCCCCCTGACATCTCAGATGTTCAGGTAAGAGCCGCCCTCTCCAAAGCAATAAACACAGCATCAATGGGACCAGACGGTGTCCCAGGCTGCGTCCTACATGAACTCCAAGAAGAGCTAAACCCAAACATAAAACTACTGTTCAATCTCAGCCTTACTACAGGATATGTGCCCAAAGAGTGGCGTACAGCAACAGTGGTCCCTCTCCATAAAGGTGGTGCCTCAACGGATCCTGGAAACTATCGCCCCATAAGCCTGACTAGCTTGGTCTGCAAAGCTATGGAAAGGATCATCATGGACCTCATAAATAAAGATATTGGGGACCTACAGACACTGGATCCTACCCAGTTCGGCTTTGTTAAGGGCAGATCCTGCCTCTTAAACCTGGTTAATTTCTTTGAAACAGTCACCAAGGCCATTGACGAGGGGAAGGTGGTCCACACAGCCTACCCGGACCTCGCAAAAGCCTTCGATACAATACCCCACTCGGGCATTATAGATAAGCTCACCAGCTTAAACATAAACCCCTATGTCACTAGATGGATTGCAAACTGGCTCAAGGACAGAACCCACATGGTTAGAATTGCTGGAGCCATGTCAGACTCCAAACCAGTTACAAGTGGTGTCCCACAAGGCTCAGTCCTGGGACCTCTCTTGTTTGGTATATATTTCTCAGAGGTACAGGCCAACACAGAAGGACTGTGGCTGATGACTGCAAACTGGGTGCCATAATCTACTCTCCAGCCGACACAAGCATCCTCCAAAAGGGCCTCATAGAAACAGACAACTGGTGCCAGAGCCATGGCCTCAAGCTAAATGCCAAAAAGTGTATAGTCATCCCCTTTGGCAAAAACAAAGTGCCCACAAATTACCACATAGGTGGTAATCCATTAAGTACAGAAGAAGTAATTAGGGACCTGGGGACCCATGTTGATAGCAATCTCTCATTTGACAACCACGTAGCCAAAGTGGTTAGAAAAACATTTTATATAGCCCACCTAATCATGAAGGGATTCACATCTAGATCAGGGGAGGTCATCGTGCCTCTTTACTCATCCCTCATCAGGCCTATAATTGAGTACAATGCCCCTTTTGGGATGTACCTTACCAGACACCTGCAGCAACTGGAAAGACCCCAAAAGTACCTCACCAAGAGGATCAAAGGGCTCAAACAGATGCCATATGCTGCCTGGTTAAAGAAACTCCAGCTCTACTCAGTGGCATACCACCTGTTCAGAGGCGATCTGTGCCTGACGTATAAAGCCATGTCCAATTCGGAATTAATGGACATGCTGCACCTCAGAAAATCCAAATCCCATCGAGCTACGCGCTCGAGAGACTTGAACCTCAGCACTGAAATAAATAGGACATGCTGGAGGGACAGATTCATAACCCAGAGGCTCCCTTCACTCTGGAATAAAATCCCAGTCCAGGTTAGGCAGAGTCCCTCATTGACTCTCTTCAAGAGGAATCTTGATGAGTGAATGGGAGATCGTAGGTTTACCCCGGGTATCACTTCTGTGTCACTGTTAGACAAAGGCACAGTATACTAATCTCGAAAAAGGGCATAGCAAAATAAATTTAAAATGGGTGGCGAAAGCCAAACACATTCTGGCTAGGCTTATAAATGCCCTAGGGCAGATAGCCTAGTATGAACCTATGAACCTATGAACACAGCTGGGAATGATTCTATTACATCTCAAACTATCCCAGTTCTTACTTTCCCCCCTCTATACACTTGCTCAGTCTGCATTTAATGAAAACTTGCAAGTGTGTGTGTGTGTGTGTGTGTGTGTGTGTGTGTGTGTGTGTGTGTGTGTCTATCAGTGCATAGAGACTGCTTATGCATGAAAACTGAAATAATTAGATTTAGAAATACAGCTTTTATCTGTAGACTGTTTATATGACTTTTTCATAGTCTAAGAAATCTTACTGTATCAGAAGGTATTATTTTAGGGGGAGTGGCCTGTCTACTAACAGAGCAGAAACTATTTTGTGGTATTTAATGAAAAAAAAAATGAAACCAGAAAGCATACATTGGCATTCAGAATTATAATTTCATTATTAGTGCACAATGCCTATTATGTTCTTTTTATTCTTATTTAAAATTGTACAGCTTGAAAATATTTATTACATTTAATTTGTGCAGTAAATTTATACATATTTCTTTTTCCCATGGGGTAGCTCCTTTATTACTTTTGCATCTGAAAAAGAAAAACATAAGTGGGACGTGGTATTTTAACTGATGACCCTCTACTTGAGGTCCAAATCACTGACTTTAACTTGTCATGTAGGTGAAAGCTGCAAAAAAAAAAAAAAAAAATATATATATATATATATATATATATATATATATATATATATATATATATATATATATATATCTATATGTATATATATATATATATATATATATCTATATGTATATATATATATATATGTATATATATATATACATATATATATATACATATATATATATATATATATATATACATACAGTGGATATAAAAAGTTTACACACCCCTGTTAAAATGCCAGGTTTTTGTGATATAAAAAAATGAGACCACACTAAATCATTTCAAAACTTTTCCCACCTTTAATGTGACCTATAACCTGTACAATTCAATTGAAAAACAAACAAATCTATTTAGGGGAAAAATGTAAAAATTAAAAAACGTACAATATGCTGGTTGCATAATACTTTTTTGTGTGTGCACACCCTTAAACTAATACTTTGTTGAAGCACCTTTTGATTTTTTATTCCAAACAGTAGAGGTTCCAGGACTGATCCCTGTGGAACACCACTGGTTACAGGTCTGCTGTTGGAGGTGGATTCCCATATTTTGACTATATGGGTTCTATCAGTGAGCCAATTAACAACCCATGTAACGATATAAGGATTGATACCTAGCTGGGTGAGTTTGCCAATGATGCCTGAGTCGGGGGATAGTGTCAGGCTGTATGCACAGATTTGCCCTTGTCCAGGGCCTTGGTGACTATCTCAAAGAAGTCCACCAGGTTTAATAGGCATGATCTCCCTTTGACAAATCCAAACTGAGTAAGGTCAAATGTTTGGAGATTACATATATCTTTGTTGATAAGTTCCATGATCATTCGCTCTGTGGCCTTGCAGATGAGGCTACTCAGGCTAACAGGTCTATAGTCCCCAGGGTCAGTGGGAGCACCACCTTTGTGCAAGGGAATAACAGTGGCTGTTTTACATTTAGCTGGGATGAAGCCAGAGCTTAGACTATGACTGAAAAGAGTACCCAGTGGTGTTGCTAATCTTGTTTAAGCCCATGTATGATGCAACCTAGGATGTTATCAGGTCCCATAGATGCTGTGTCTTTGGCCTTAGTAAGAGTGTTTATAGGTTCATAGGTTCATAGGTCCATACTAGGCTATCTGCCCGAGGGCATTTATAAGCCTAGCCCATAGTTTTGTGGCTTACGCCACCCCTTTAGTTTGGAGAAACTATGCCCATTATTTTGCTGTGCCCCTGTCGAGCAGTGACACCGAGGTAACCCCTGGGGTGTATCTGCGATCTCCCATCCATTGGTCAAGATTCCTCTTGAACAAGGCCAGCAAGGTGCTCTGCCTCACATAAACAGGGATTTTGTTCCACAGCATAGGGAGTCTTTGGGTGATGAATCTATCCCTCCAGCATGTCCTATTAATAACCGTGTCGAGGTTTAAGTCTCCCGCCCTTGTGGCTCTGAGGGATCTAGATTTTTTGAGATGAAGCATGTTCATCAAATCTGGGTTTGACATGGCCTTGTATGTCAGGCATAGGTCACCTCTGAGCAAGCGGTAAGCAACTGAATATAACTGGAGTTCTTTCAGTCGGGCAGCATAAGACAGATTTTGAGACCCTTTATCCTTTTGGTGAGGAACTTTTGTGGCCTCTCCAGCTGCTGCAAGTGTCGGGTCAGATACATTCCGAATGGGGCATTGTACTCGATCATTGGTCTGATGAGTGATGAGTATAGGGAGACTATGACTTCCCTTGATCTAGATGTGAATCCCTTCATGATAAGGTGGGCAATGTAGAAGGTCTTCCTAACTACTTTTGCAATATGAGTGTTGAATGAAAGGCTACTGTCAACCTGGGTTCCCAGGTCCCTAATAACTTCTTCTGTGTTCAGGGGATTGCCACCTATATGGTAGCTAGGGGTAACCTTATTTTTCCCGAAGGGTATGACTATGCATTTCTTGGCATTTAACTTTAGGCCATGGCTCTGGCACCAGTTATCCGTTTCTGTGAGACCCTTCTGAAGGATATCTGTGTCGGATGTGTTTTCAACTACGGCACCCAGTTTGCAGTCATCTGCAAACTTTGTCAGCCATAACCCTCCTGTGTTTGCTTGTACTTCAGAAAAGTAGATGCCAAACAAGAGTGGGCCCAGGACTGAGCCCTGTGGGACACCACTTGTGACAGGCTTTGAGTCTGACATGGCGCCAGAAACTCTGACCCTGTGGGTTCTGTCACTCAGCCAGTTTGCAACCCATCTTGTAATGTATGGGTTTACATTTAAGTTGATGAGTTTTTCAATGATACCCGAGTGAGGTATTGTATCAAAAGCCTTCGCCAGGTCTAGGTAGGCTGTATGGACTGCCTTTCCTCACAATGGCCTTGGTGACTGTTTCAAAAGTCAACCAAGTTTAAAAGGCATGATCTGCCTTTGACAAAGCCAAACTGGGTTGGATCCAAAGTCTGCAAGTTCCCTATGTCTTTATTTATGAGATCCATTATGATCCTCTCCATGGCTTTGCAGATAAGGCTTGTCAAGCTAATGGGACGGTAATTTCCAGGGTCGGTGGAGGCACCGCCTTTGTGGAGTGGGGCCACAGTCACTGTGCGCCACTCCTGGCACGTATCCGGAGGTGAGACTAAGATTAAACAGCTGTCCTAACTGTGGGTTTAATTCCTCGTTGAGTTCATGGAGCACACAGCCGGGGACACCATCAGGTCCCATGGATGCTGTGTTCTTTGCCTTGGAGAGAGCAGTTCTCACCTGGGCGTTAGAGATGTTTCGGGGGCTACAATCATTTGGTATAGATATCTCTCCTTTAGGGAGGGGGAGAAGTTTGCACTGAACCTGTCAGCCAGTATGTTGGCAATGTCTGTAGGATCAGTAATCTTCACATCATTTTGAACTAATTCTGAGCATATCTGGGAGTTTCCTCCTAGGTTTCTGACATAGCTAAAGAATGCCTTATGGTTGTCTTTAGAGTCCTTAGCTATTTTTTCTCAAAATTAGCTTTGGATGATTTTATGAGAGCTCTTAGCTTTTACTTATAGTGATCAGTGGTGTCTTACCTTTTAAGGATTTTGCTCTATCTTGTAGTAGCTTTCTCCTTTGTTGTAGAGTTTGTTTATGGCTGGGGTCCACCAGACTGGACGCTTGCCTTTGGTACAAAGAGTCTTTGTTTTGCTTGGGATTGCCTGATCCATGCAGCCTGCAGGTGCTGGTAGAAGGCATTTGTAAGTGATTCAGCGGTTTGAGTAATGTTAACCGGCTCAGGGGCCTTAAAGGAGACCACACTAGTCTTTAGAAGTGTGAAGTCGGCTTCGAGAAGTTCTTTACTGTGGTCTTTTTCATTTCAGGTGGGGCGGATGAGGACCTCCAGCGAGATTAGTTTGTGATCAGATCTCACCAGTGAGGGGTATACTTCGCGTTGAACATTGTGCTCCCATGTTCGTGATGATGAGATCAAGTATGTTTTCTCCTCTTGTGGGGATGGTGACTAGTTGTTCTATGGCATCTGAGTTTATGAATTCCAGGAACTTTTGGGCTAGAGTGTTTGGGCTTGAGTAGTGTTCCCAGTCTATATTAGGGTAGTTGAAGTCACCTAGTATGATGGTGTTCGGAGATACATTTATCCCCTCCAGTGTTTTCAGGAAGGCCATATGAGGTTCCTGAGTTTGCGAGGGTGGCCTGTAACATGCTACAAATTGCAGAGCAGTCTTGCCTATGGTTAATTGCACCTGGATGGTTTCCGATGCATCGTGCGATGCCACCAATCTTGAGGTGTGGGTGTCCTTGATGAATATGGATACCCCTCCTCCTTTCTTGGTATTGTCCGGGTTTTGGGGCCGGAACGCATGATACGAGGTAAAACCTGATAGTGCTGGGGTGCTCTCAGGAGCCTTGAACCAGGTTTCTGTCACAGCACAGACATCGATGTTCTCCATACTGAGAAGGGCCTCGAGTGCGTGCATCTTGAGGTTGAGACTTCTGGCATTGAGCAGCATTACCCTTAGTTTTTTTCTTTGTTTTGTTCTAGGGTGGTAGGTTTAGAATTAGATCCTTGCCTAAAAAAGGCACTATGGGGTGGCAAGAGCCTTTGCCAAAATCCGGAATCCCAGGGTGACAAGTGCAAGCCGTCCCTTGAAGCAGCGTGGCTTGTCCAGCATGTCATCCCAGGCAGACAGACATTGGATCCCCTTTGAATGACACCAGAGTTTAAGCCAATTGTTAAAGCTGATCATCTTATCTCTGTATTGTGGCATCATTCTTGGTGAAGGTAGGATACTGCTCAAGGTCAGGGTCATACCTGCTTGGGCTACATAATCAGAGAGCTCCTCTATGTCTCTTTTCATGTAGTCCAAGGAGGTACGTCTCAGGTCGTTAACACCAGCATGGACAATGATTGAGTCGTACTTGTACCTGCTGTTGAGAGACCTGAGTGCATGCGTTATGTGGTGGATTCTAGCACCCGACAGGCAGCTTACTGTGACCTTCTCCTTACTCAGTCTGGTGAGCGGGACGCCAGTGTGTCTGACTATGGAGTCACCAATGACTAGTGTGTCTGGCATTGTGTTTGGCCTTAAGGGCTGTGACTGCTTGACACTCTGACTGTGTGGTCTATGTGTTGCAGGTGTTGTGTTCTGAGGTGGTAGTTGTTTGGGTGTCTGCTTTGGTGGCCTCTGCTGTTTTGGTAGATTTTTGATCAGAGCCTCGAGTATGTCTTTGTGTGTTTATGTGTATGATTTGAGGTTGTGATGGTATTATGTGAGACTGGGTCTATAGTGTGTGTGGTTACCTTCTCCTCCTGTCTGGTCATGCCAGTCCTATGTTGAGAGAGCTCAGCCTCCAGTTTGGCCGTATAGTTGCATCTCTCGCATGTATTTGTGTTTTGTGGGAGGAGGAGAGGGTTGTCTGTGTACATGAGGCAATTGTAACATTGCCTCAATATTCCCAGGTTCACCAGCTGAGCAGGAGAGGACATTAGCAACTGATCCCTCGACATGCTAGAAGGAATAGACAGAAAAAACTTAAGAAAAGGTTCTGGGGGATGAACTGCTCTTTAGAGATACAAGGTAGAAATCAGGTGGTAGGGACGTTATGGGGTAAGTGTAGTGGGGACAGGGAAGTGAAGTTTTCATAGAACCTGTTGGCTAACAGGTTAGCTATGTCCACAGGCTCAGTATATGTGGTATCATTAACTACCAGTTCGGCACAAATCTGGGCCTTTCCTTTTAGGTTATGGATGTAACTAAATAATGCCTTATGGCTGTCCTTAGTTGAGGAAGCTAATATGGATTTACAGTTTGCTTTGAAGGCCTTCAAAAGAAGTCTTATTTGCTTGTTTAAGCTGAGGAGGGAGTGTTTCCAGTTTAGGACTCGCTCCCTCTTCCTATTAGACAGCAATTTCTTCCTCTTATTATAATGCCTGTTAATGGCAGTTGTCCACCAGGCAGGCTTGCTCTTCCTTGAGGAGCTTGTTTTGGTCCTATCAGGTATGGACGAATCAATGCAGTTATACAGGTGTTGTATAAAGCATTGGTGTAGAACTCGGCATAGTTTCCAGTTCTATCTGAGAGGGGAAGTGCATTCCTGTAAGAGGTTATAATCTGCTTTGGAGAAGTTATTTTAGTTCAGTTGCTGCTGGCGGGTCAGGTGTGATAGTTACTTCAAATGAGACTGATTTGTGGTCAGATCTCACTAGGGAAGACCTCACAGTGGAGATGCTACAGTGGTCCCCCATTTTGGTAAGCACCAGATCCAGGAAGTTGGCACCCCTTGTGGGGGTGTCAACTAGCTGGTCCAGGGCATTGGAGTTAACGAAGTCAAGGAACCTTTGAGCAAGTGAGTTAGAGCACAAGTAATTTACCCAGTTAATGGATGGGTAGTTAAAGCCTCCCAAAACCAGGGTATTTGGATGTATCTTGATAGACTTAAGTAGATCCAAATAGGCAGAGTGGATGTCCTGATTCAAGGAGGAGGTCCTGTAACTGGCAGTGACTTGAATAGGTGTCCTACCAACAGTTAATTGCACCTGAAGTATCTCCAGGGAATCATACTGTTTAACCAGTCGGTGGGGGGGGGGGTGTATTTATCTTTAATGAATATTGATACATCCCTTTAGTTTTCATGCCTTCAGGTTTGTGGTCTGAACATGTGGAAGGAGGTTTTGCCCGGTAGAGTTGGGTGCTCTCCACAGCCTTGAACCAGTTCTCCGTGACTGCACAAATATCTGTGTCTTCCAAGGTGAGGACTGCTCCAGTGAAGGCAGATTCATGTTAAGACTCCTAGCATTTAGTAGCATAACCTTGAGGTTGTTTTTATATGGAGTTTTTACATCAGAAATTTTATCCTTGAGACACTGACTAAAAAAGGCACTCTGGGGGTGGTAAGAGCCTTAGCGTGTAGCCGAAATCCCAGGCATGACAGCTGAAGACCATCTCTGGCAAAGCATCAAGGTCTGTAGATCATGTCATCCCAGGCTAACAGATACTGTATCCCCTTAGAATGACACCAGAAACTAAGCCAATTATTGAAGTCAATCATTTTCTGTTTGTATTAAGGCATCATCCTAGGTGAAGGCAAAATTCTGCTTAAGGCTAGAGACATACCTCCCTGAGACACATAGTTTTAGAGCTCAGTCATGTCTCTCTTCATATAGTCCAGAGAGGTATGTCTCAAGTCATTCACACCAACATGGACTATGACAGAGTCATAACAGTACCTGTTTTTGAGAGACTACAAAAAGTACTATAGGTAGGTAGATAGGTATATGATTTATCTTCAGAGTGGAGAATGCAGTACATGTACCGACACATCTGTTCTGAATTGGCATTGCATTAAAAGCAAAAATGATAAATATTGCTCTGAAAGGTAACCATTACCAGGACAACAAAGATGTCACCACCAAACAACTCAGTGCTGTCTAGTACAGTGTGGTCTCAAACTTTGGATATGAGAGTAACCCTGACTATGTGGAAGGAGAGAATGTGAGAGTGCAGTGAGGTAATGAATAAAGCACTCTTCATGGCTGCCTGATTGATGATTTTCTTGGCGAACAAAGGAGAAATGATGTTCAGAAAGCATGACGTGTGAAAAACTATTTAAAAGATCTAGAAAATTTCACATGGTTTCAGAGATATGGTTCTGCGCTGGCAGATGCCACCAGAAGGCCTAGGAAGTCATTAGGCTACTCAGTTTTGTGGCATTCAGTTCACAAAAAAATGTTTGGTATTTGTGCTGACAGATTGAATAAATAATAGAATCATATATTTTATTCCATGAAAAAGTGATATTTCTGTCATTTAAAATGTTATAACAAAAATACAGTTTTTAGAACATCAGTACACAGTTGTCTCACCCTGAATATTCATAAGAAATCAATGCAGAGATATTTTCCTTTGCAGGTAGAGTAGACAAAAGAGAGAACAGACATTTGAAACTAAAAAGGTGCAACATTTCAAAACATTCAGCTTAAAATAAAACTATAGATAGCAGTTATCTTCTGACAGATCTAAAAGCTACTAAAATATTTATTTTATTTTTATTTTGAGTTTGTTAACTGGTGTGGAGCAGTGATCCCATTGGACCCATTTCAGTTGCTGCTTGTGGAAAACACAATAGTTACTTATATACTGAGTAAATGACAAAATGCAATACATATATGTGTGTGTGTGTGTGTGTGTATATATATATATATATATATATACTGTATATATACAAATATAGACACACACACACACACACACACACACACACACACACACACACACACGCACGCACAGTGAATATCATACTTGGTTTGAGGGCATGAAAGCAATAAATAAATAAATGACATTATATGCACAGCGAGTGAAAAAAACACAATATATACATGCATTATATATAGAATAGAAATCAGAGTCGGCATGCTGAAAGAATCACAATCAAAAATAGAGACAGAGCAGGGTATATAGATGGAAGAAGGGAATGCAGAGGTTAAGTTATGTGACCAGAGAGAGAGATATCAGTTACATTCTCCTAGAGTCTTCAAATGTGCTTTTATTTGTGAATTGAAAATGGGATAAGAGGAACGATGTTTAAGAAAAGAAGGGACAATTTTCCACATTTTGGGACCAAGGACTGAGAGGACATGAGTGGTTAAGATGTCTAAGGCTGTACGTTGGTGCATCTCTGAATAGTCTGGAAGTTAGTGGAGGGAAGGTGTCATTCTTGATAAGTTTAAATAGTTGAGAGACAAGTAGAAAGTCAGCACGTTGTTTCACAGGTTTTCCAGTGGTTTTGCATTGATGTTCACTTCCGAAGGAGACAGTGATGAATCTGCAAATGGCAAATATAAATGTAAATATCGATAGAAGTATAAATATGTAGTGTTGTGACTTCAGGTAGAAGAGACTATGTATTCATAAACATAGTATGCTGTGAAGTAGGGTTGGCACACAGTGGAATGGCATGCCAAAGCCCTGCATGAGCTGTACAAGTTGGTACTCTACAGGGTAAGACCTTGTATTTCAGTTCTTTCTACAATGTACAGTAACAGTTCTCCATGGATTCAGTATGCATGGAATTGACCTTGCCCATGATCATACAGGATTCACAAACATTATATTGGTCTGGTTCTAGAGGGGGAACAGTCAAACTTGAACCATTCCCCTGCAGATGGAGTAGTGCTTGTGACTATGCTGATCCCCCTCTATACTAATAAAAAATTCATTTGCACAGCAATAAAACCCTACACCAACAAACGTGCCACACCACATTTTCCTTTCTCCACATAGTGATGCTGCTCACCTTGTACCAGTGGGGATCCTACAACACAAAGTCCCTTTATTACCATCATATAATAATGCATGTCTCTAGCTCTGCTGACATGGCTAACAATAAATCTTTATGAATCTCATTCAGGTATGACCATGGTGGAACTCAGCACTGCAGAAAACAGATACGTGTTAAGGAATACGACTCTTACTTTGCCAATTTACTGCTTGCTCCCTGCTGTGCTGTGTTGCAGTTCTATGCAACAGAGCAACTGGAGATGCCTTTAGCATCAGAGCACATAGTCCACCACTGCAACAGTTCTAAGAAAGAATGTCTTTTGTTAGCTGCATGTCAAAACCTTACTCCATTTGTATGAATCATGGTATTGAGAGGTGGCATGTCAGGCACAGTGTGCAGAAAGCATCTATGTAACTACATACTTTGTTTATAAGTATAGGCTTGTAGCTATGTATAAAAATATGTATAGCATTTGTAAAAAAGTTTCATTCTTTTAAATGTTGTAGGGTGAAGTGATGCCAATAAGTACTTTCTTCAAAATTCCAAATGCTGCCTTTCTAACTAGAAGCACAGTCAGAGAATATTTTATCAGTGTTTCCAGTTTTGTGGTATAGAAAAATGAATCCCTGACTCTGGTCCAGTGACTCAGGCACTAGAAGAGTTGGGAGGGGGATGAGATTGAACACTTTACATCAGCTTTCCCATTCTTGGGAAGAAAAATGGTGGTTTTGGTTCTCTGAATTTCTCTTGTGCCACAGGAAGCTTGTATGATAACAAGGATCACAGGACCAAGGATGTGAACTTGATGTTCAAAACCACTACCAGTTTTAGCCTTCTATGGTATAAAATGTCCCTTCATGGTGATGTGGGTGCTTACATCAACCACTAGGGACAGGGCAAAGGACTTAATTACAAAACTCTGATGCTAACCTGTGTGATGTTAAGCCAACCTGTGTGATGCTCTAGAAGTGGGATGGTTGTTGGATGGCAAACATTTAGGGAGAAAAGAATTAAAAAATAATTTTAACAGTAATTAAAGTAGCATCATTCTTTGGATATATCAGAAGAATATTTTAAATTATTTTGGAATCGCTTTCCTTTACAGGGACCAAATATAGCCTCAAACAATCAGTGACATAAACTTGTTGAGAACTGTCAGCAGTATTTTAGTGTTGTACTTGTGTGCATTGTTCGCTGAAGCAGTAGGAGATTAAATGATTGATTATTTGACTAAAATTCATATTTGTGATTTATTTTTATGGTGAAGGTGGCCCTGCAGAAGTGATGGCAGGCATTTTTTGTTAGCACAGTGTCATTACTCAATATTCACAGTACAATGGAAGGCTTTTAGTCACAGTCCAAAAATAAAAAACACAAATTATTGCAAAATATCTGTGAATAATTTAGATAGCTGCGTTGCTTATAAGGTTGAAGGAAAGAGGGAAGAAAAGAGACAGAAGGAGCGAGAGAGGGAGAGAGAGGCTGAAAAAGGGACATAAAGAGCAAGAGAGAGGCTGAAAAGGGACATAAAGAGCGAGAGAGGGAGAGAGAGGCTGAAAAGGGGACAGAAAGAGTGAGAGAGGGAAAGAGAGGCTGAAAAGGGGACAGAAAGAGCGAGAAAGGGAGAGAGAGGCTGAAAAGGGGACAGAAAGAGTGAGAGAGGGGGACAGAAAGAGTGAGAGAGGGAGAGGCTGAAAAAGGGACAGAAAAAGCGAGAGAGGGACAGAGAGGCTGAAAAGGGGACAGAAAGAGCGAGAGAGGGAGAGAGAGGCTGAAAAAGGGACAGAGAAGAACTGTTTTACCAGTACAGCTCTGTCTTCCTCAGATGTGAACCATTAGTACTGGAGAGACAAAAATGACACATTCATCAATGACTGTGTACCACTGTTGTAAATGCTGTAAACAGTATACCTTTATGCAGTTAACTGATGAAAGCAACAAATTAAGATGATTAATAAGAGTTTTACAAATGTTTTGCAGACCCATCTACAAATGTCATGGCAAAACTGATTTAAAATTGCTCTGGATGGATCTGAACAAGCTAGATATCTTATATCATCTAAATGCCAATGAATCAATCTGTACATTGTTTCATACAATATTAGTTGAGTTTGATTACAAAGATTGAACTCTGTATATGGTAGGAAGGAATTATTTCATGTTATGCATGTATTATTTTATAAACCCCGAGTGACGAAGTATATTTAAATTTCATCACAAACTGGTGTGTAATATCTTGGGGTACAGGCAAACACAATTTCACTTTCATTACTTAATTCTAAAGACCCAGAACAAATTAACTAAAAGTTATTCAGCATTTAAAACTACTTTGAATGGGACAGAATTTCTAATCTGATATATTTTTTAACTTAGTTTTGAATTACTAATATTAAGACAACTTGAGTTTTATATAGCAATAACCCACGCCTGGGTGTGGGTAATGAGGGATTTAACCACGGTTGGCGTGGTTTGGTCCCGAGGGCGAATTGCTATTATACAATGACATTATTTAAGAAAAGAAATAATTACTTTTCTTAAATAATGGCATTATATAATGCCTCTTTGCTGCCCTTCCGCAGCTGTCTGGTATTCCGCGGCAGTTCTGATGTACTGCGCATGCCTACGCAGTACATCAGAGCTGTGGGCAAAAGCAATGGAGAATGCAAGATCTCTGTTGCTTTTTACTGTTTCGCTATGTTAAATGGGTTTAACATAGCGAGACAGCTTTAAAATAAGCAACAGAGATCTCCGTTACTTATTTTAAAGCTGTCTCGCTATGTTAAACCCATTTAACATAGCGAGACAGGTTTAAAAGCAACGGAGATTGCAAGATCTCCGTTGCTTTTACTAATGTCGCTATGTTAAAGGAGTTTAACATAGCGAGACAGCTTTAAAAAAAGCAACGGAGATTTGCGTTGCTTTTTTTAAACCTGTGTCGCTATGTTAAACTCTTTTAACATAGCGAGACAGTGTTTTATACTAATGGACCTTTTTCCATTAGTATATTGAGGGATTTACAACGGGCACGCTGGTTGGGCTGGCCAATCAGTGTGCACGTTTTAGAGGAAGAATTGTATAATGGACAATAACCCATGCATCATGGCTTTGCCCCTTTCTCCTGTTTTGTGACTTTTTTCAGCCTGCTGTTGTCGGTTATATTGGAACTTATTTTTCTTGACTGCAAACCATATCACTTTTTTTGTTTTATTATGATCATTCACTGGACTTACTGTTTCATGGTTAAGTAATTCAGAGGCCATCATCATTTTTCTAGAGTTCTTACTTACAAACACTAAGCATGTTGCATTTCCTGTAGCTCTTTCTCTCTCACTGGATTTCTGTTAATATGTTTGTAATTTTCCAGCCAGCTGTTATTACGTCTTTGGAATATATCTATACATTCATTCTTTCATCCATCCACATCTATTCTAATGACTTTCACTAACATTCATTGTGCTCAGCATCTTCAAAGGGTTTTTCCAAACTGTTTACTTCATTTTTGATCATGTGAAATAAACCTTGATTTCTGGAAAAGTGTTCACAGGAGGATGAACAGTATGAAATGATTATCAGAAAGTCAAATCTATATAGTCACATTTGTATACTAAGTAATAGAAACAGATGATGTATTTGTTTCCTATGTTAGCCACGACGAGAGCCAATTAGACAATACAGGCATAATTAAACAAAGGTAATGTACAGTAGATAATATTACAGCGTGCAATACTATGCTTAAGGACTGCCAACACTTTATCTTACATATTATATACAACTAACATGAAATTAACATGCTCATTATAGACAGAGTTCTGTGAAATATAGTTCATTAGTACTTCAAGATATTCATATGAGTAACACAATTGTAAGGCAAAAGCTTAATAGATAAAAAATAACCTTACTGGTATTCTGTATGACCATATTTTAATAATTAACAGAACCATACTATAGACCTTTTATGTGATTTAACCTATACTCAGGTTAAACTTTATTCATGTAGTATTTCTTGGGTGCACTTTAATTGTGTTGTTTGGAAAAATAGCACTGCCAAAGCCTAGTGCAGGAAACTCTTGAAGGACAGTTTTAACATAGAAATGGAGATACATAAACCATCTCTATTTTGTTTTATTTTGTTTATTTATGCATGTATATATTCCTTTATTAATTTATTCATTAATTTTGGAACTCTGGTAGATGCTGGCTCTGTAGTGTAGAGGAATAAAGCCCTGACTATGACCAAGATGGCCCATGTTTGAATAGAAGTTTAGTCATGTGATGGGGCTGGCAGGGACAGGAGAGGAAGGATGGGACTTTGCTTGCTTGTCTCCCTTCAAGAGGAGGGACAGGGATGATCTGCAGACATGGGTGGAGCCCTTATTCAGACCCTACTGGAGAATGAGGATCTCACAACTGTAATAGGCGTGTGAGAGGATCTTGAGATGGTTCTGCTCTAGGCTGCAGCTGTGGTTGTCTCATAGTTCATACCTCATGACAAGCACCAGCACATAGGAGTAGATAAGTCTGCAACATCAATCTTATTTGTAAACCCTACCTTTGGGAGTAGCCATGGTGAATCCTTCGACCCAAACCCTCCTCACACCCCACTAGCTTCATCAAAATAGCCTGTTTGTTGGTGACCACAGCCAGGGGGCAAAACAGTCCATGTTGCATGAAGAACAAGGGTGGCTTGTGATACTGTCTACTGGGATACACCTCAACATTCAAAAGAAACAAGAAAAAAATGCTAGTAAAAAAATCACAAAGTTGACTCCACTCAGAGAAAAGCTGAGACTGGTTAAAAAATAATTATTTTAGTCTGCTCACTGGGCTGTTTTCAAAACAGCCTCCAGCAAACATATTCCATCAGTCCTTAGAGCTCTTTCATGCTGTTGTTGAGGACGTTGGAAACATAAGTCAACAAAAATCCTCACTCAGTTGCTGTATGAAGCAGCAAAGAGCTTTTCGTATTGGCTCAGGCTGTCTCAGTTACTTAGACAGCCACAGGCTGAAAGTAAAAGGAAGTAATTGT
Organism: Protopterus annectens; assembly: GCF_019279795.1. NCBI lineage: Eukaryota > Metazoa > Chordata > Ceratodontiformes > Protopteridae > Protopterus > Protopterus annectens. The sequence goes on from NC_056728.1 coordinate 1,769,293,318, forward strand.
GGGAGTGTGGAGAAATGAGCATAGGAACAAGGTTTTTGTTTTTACTTTTTTAAGGTATGTCATATATATGTATATATATTTGTAGGCAGTATGCCTGCTATTGCCAGCAGGAATGAAAGTAAGAAGTACTTCATTTAAGTGTGTGTGTGTGTGTGTGTGTGTGTGTGTGTGTGTGTGTGTGTGTGTGTGTGTGTGTGTGTGCCTATGTATGTATGTATATAGTATGTATATATGCTGGGGTGTAGATACTCACAGCCGTCCCTAATTTTGTAGAATGTTTCTGATTTTTGCATTATATTTTGGTCTGTTCCTCCTAAAGTTTTTGTATTTTTGGACAAAGAAGAGAAAACTGAAGTAAATAAATAGTGATGACATCCATTTTAGTTTCAGATTTACCAGTATTCAGAAAAGCGTGGTAATACAAAGCCTGTTGTCTAACAGGTTGCCAAGTATATGAAGGCAATACCTATCCTTGAGACTGGCCTTTTGCCCACCATTACTTTTAATTTTCTCCTTGATTCTTGTGCTAAGAGGTTGAGAAGTTTGTATGTGTGTGAGTGTGTGTGTGTGTGTGTGTGTGTGTGTGTGTGTGTGTGTGTGTGTGTGTGTGCGTGTGTGAGGGGTACATAGATACTGTTATCAGCCCCTTTTTTTGCAGAATGTTTTTGATTTTTTTGGTTCATACTTTGATCTGTTCCTTGTAAAGTTTATGCTTTTTTCTGGAAAATCAATAAGGATTTTAGTCATTAAATGATGACCAATATTTGAGTTTCAGACTTTACAGGCTTCAATAAATGCATTAGAATCCAAAGCCTGTTACTCTAGAAAGTTTCTAAGTATATAAAGGCAATAGTTCAATATCAAGGCAATAGGCAACTGTTCTCTTGCACCATAGCCAAATTATGGAACTCACTCCCACCCACAATTACCTCCATACCATCATGCATCCACTTCAAAACTTTACTAAAAGCGCAACTAAAAACATGCTGGCTATGCCCTTGCAACTCCCACTCTAATATCATCCACCCCATCCAACCACTACCTTTCTTTCCACTCCACTAACTACCTTGATTATTGCAAGCTCAGATGCTCATAAGCCAGTACTTATTATACAGCACAAACTTCTTCTTCTTGTAACATTTGTTAATGTCTGGTATGCACTTCACAGATAAAGATTCTAGTTGTCTACTGATGTACTATGTTCATCTGTAAATATGTTGTAAGTAATTGCTATGTAAATTGTTAATCACTATGTAATCCAATGTAAATACTGTCTGTTTATTTTAACTGTGGAGCTTTTCTCCCCGGGCCTCCGCTGAAAATGGACCTACGTCCAGTCGGACACTCCCGGTCAACCAATTTAAATAAATAAATAAATAATAATAAATAATAGCTATCACTGATTTTCGTCCTTTTTCTGCCAGTATTTTTTAGCTTTCTTCTTGAGTGATAGTAAGAAGTTGAGACATATGTGATGGGGGTGTTTGCACTGTATTCTGACAGCAGTGAACTAAGAACATGACAAAGTCATATATGGTAGTTATTTATGTATTTATACTTTCATTTGATCATAAACAATCATATGAGGTGTACAGTCACAGTCGTACAAGTGGCTGTAATTGATAGTCACATCTGTGTGTGTGTGGAGGGGTAGTTAAAATAAATTACTGTGGCCAGCTGTTATCTTTATTTTATTACTTTCTAGTATTTGAGGTATAGTCAGTCAATAAAGTTGGCTTTAACTGATGGTTATAGGGGCTCTCTCTGGGTGAAAGTAATTGACACTGTTGTCTTTTGTTTAAAATAAGCAGTTATTATTCTTACTTTGCAGAAGTAATACTATTTTTTTCACTTTCTGTTACAAGATGAACATCAGCATGGTTTGCAATAAGTAGCAGTCTGTAGCAGGATGCGTGTGATAGCAACTGATTACTGGCAGAATGTCACACTGAGTAGTGCTGCCATGTAACAAGTTTGGTTCTTCTCATGGGTTTTTGGTTATTCATGTCTTCTGTGTGATGTTCACATGCACTCCTTGTCTCTGATGATTTTATTAATGTGCTTTTGTTTCATCTGCTGGTCACTCCACTATATAATGTATGCCTCATCCCAATCTAACACCACAGTGGTACATTTTTGGAGGGGGAAGTAGGCAGGCAGGCACTATTTCCAGATAGTATTTATATATCCTTTAATATCCTTGCATTAATCTTCTCAGTTTATTGGGAAAATATTTTCTTAGCTTTGACATTAAGCTTTAGACGCAACTTATTTTTCCTTGAAAAAAAATATAAGACTGAATATATTTCCTTTCTTGTGATTTTTTTTGTTCAGGTCTTCATCCTTAAATCAAAAGTTTGTAAAAAAAACTCTAAAATGCACTTCAGAGTATATCAAACTCTATAAAGACTAAATATATTTCCTTACCTATGATTATTTTTCAGGATAAATTACCAAGGAGCATTTAGTTGGGTTTAGGTGGCAGGGAATTTATTGAGCATAGGTGTCAGTTCAGGGGTAAATTTCTAAATCCCCATCCATTGCTCTAAGATATGTTTGAATAGGGTTAGGGAGGAACTTTGCTACACATGGATGTAAAACCTGTACCAGAGTAGTGGTAGCCTGAAAACGTACCTGTTCCCTAAACATGTTCTATTTAAGTTGCAAGTGAGATTTAAGTCCTTCAAGTGGGTGTTTCTAATGCTCTTGGACTTCAAGATGAGCAACAAGTCCATCAGCACTGAATCAGATAATGCCTTGTAAGCCAATGATGGATCACCTCTCAGTAGCTTGTTGGAGCCTATGTATAAAGATAAAGCCTTATATTCTTTTTTGAGGAAGATCTGTGGGTGTTCCAGTTGCATTGTACTCAGTAATTGGCCTAATAAGGTCTGAGTATGGTGGGACAATTATAGCCTTTGACCTGGATGTTATATCCTTGGTTATAATTTTTGCAATATAGAATGATTTTCATACAACAATAAAGAAGTGATGTCAAAGGCCAAGCCACTGATCATATATGTTTGCAAGTCCCTAAGTACTGGTACTACTCTTAGGGGTGTATTGGACATGTGGTGATTCCTGCATGGTGATGGACTTTGCAAAGGATACCATTATACATTTTTTTTGTATTCAGTTTTAGACCGTGGCTCTGGCACCAGTTATTAATTTGTGATAAGCCCTCTTGGAGAATATTAGTAGTGTCCTTGGGGGATTCTACGATTGCACAGAACTTGCAGTTGTCCTCAGACGTAGTCAACCAAATGCCTTTGGCATTAGTTTTGACTTCCAAAAAGTAGATGCCAAAAAGGAGACCCCCCCCCCGCCAGCATAAGCCCTGAGAGATTTCACCCGTGACTGACCTTATTGTGGAGATAGAGTCCTAGTTTCACAAGTTTACTGACCATACTGACAGAGAAATCAAGAGAAGTCTTGATGAGTGGATGGCAAATAGAAAATTCACCCCAGGGATCACTCCAGTGGCTTTACTCAACAGAGGCACTGGGAACTAAGGTCAGGTGGCACGATGCTAGGGTAATCCTATGGGCTAGGCTTGTAAAGGCCCCTGGGCCATTAGCCTAGTACACACCTATGAACCTATATAAGAATGAGGAATAGTGCCAAATGGTTTTGCCAGCTCAGAATAGGCACTGGGTACCATTCTGCCCTTGTCCATAGCTTTGATAACTTTTCTGTAAAACTTTAACAGGTTGATTAGGCATCTACTCATCACTCATCAGACCCATCATAGAGTACAATGCCCTATTTGGGATGTACCTTACAAGACACCTGCAACTGCTGGAAAGACCACAGAAGCACCTCACCAAGAGGATTACTGGCCTCAAACAGATGCCCTATGCAGCCCGACTGAAGAAACTCCAGCTGTACTCTGTTGCATACTGTTTACTCAGAAGTGATCTCTGCCTGACATACAAGGCCATGTCCAACCCAGAATTGATGGACATGGTCCACCTAAAAAAAAAACAAATTCCCGAGAGCCACATGCTCTAGGGATCTAAACCACCACAACAATAAATAAGACATGCTGGTGGGATAGATTCCAATCCCAGAGACTCCCCATGCTTTGGAACAGGATTCCAATCTACATTAGGCAAAGTCCCTCACTAACACTCTTCAAGAGAAACCTTGACAAGTGGTTGGGAAACAGAAAATTTACCCTGGGGATCACTGCAGTGGCTCTGCTGGACAGAGGCACAGGGAACTAATGTCTCTGCTGGACAGAGGCACAGGGAACTAATCTAAGGGGGCAGCGAAAGCCAACACATTCTGGCTAGGCTGCTAGATGCCCTCAGGCAGATAGCCTTGTACTCACCTATGAACCTATGAAACTATAATTTGCCTTTGATGAAACCAGACTGTGTTGGATCCAGTGTATGAAGGTTTCCTATGTCTTTATTTATGATATACATGATAATTCTTTTCATTGCTTTACATATGAGACTAGTCAGACCCATTGGTCTGTAGTTACCCTAGTCAGTAGATGGGCCACCCCTGTGCAGAGGGATAATTGTTGTAGTCCTCCATTCACTAGGCACAATACCAGGTATGAGGCTAAGTATAAGAAGGGATTTTTGAGGGCTCAATAGGTCATATTTCATGCTATTCAGGAGATATCCTGGGATATTATCTGGGCCCATAGATGCAGTATTGTTTTACCTTGGAGAGCACATTGAGGAGTTATTTACTAGTGATAGCCAGGAGGGACTGTGGTCGAGAATTTCAACTGAGATTTGTTGGGGGAAAGCAGTTTGAAACTGGAGCTATATTTATCAACCAGCGCATTTGCTATATCCTCCGGCTCCATATATGTGGTTCCATTTACAATTAGTATAGCACACTGTGGTATATTACCTTTGAGGTTGCAAACATACCTAAAGAAGGCCTTGTAATTGTCCTTTGCCTGCAAGTCTCCTTTGTCTAGGGCTGCATTTTACATAAGGCTGGCCTTGTTGATTGCAGCTGGACATCTATAGTGTATGTAGTTGGTAAAGTGGCTTTAATGAGTAGGTATATACTGAGTCAGTCTGTGGATAAAAGTGAATGATGATATCTGTTGTTTGATCACTAGTAATAGTTATTAACCTACTATAATAGAATCCCACTCTGTTATATTTGGCCCCACCCATTCAGTTGCTTCCTGCAGCTTTCCCTTACTTTAAAGTCACCAGCCACCATGAATAAAGGATGAGGAATGTCATAGAGAAAGTGTGAGAGGTGAGGGTGCTGCACCATAAGCAGAACAACTCAATTTGTACCCCCGCAAAAAAAAAGAAACAGATTGGAGAGATGTACACATTACAAATAGGTTCATAGGTTGGTACTAGGCTATCGGCCCTATGGCCTATATAAGCCTAGCCATAATAATTCCCTGGATATTTCTTCCCACAATATTTACTTCCCTGGACCCCTGTCTAGCAGGGCGACCGACGTGATCCCCTAGGTGAATTTCCTATCTCCCATCCAATCGTCAAGGTTCCATTTGAAGAGGGCCAAAGAGGTGCTCTGCTTGACATGTATGGGCAGTCTATTCCAGACTATGCGGAGTCTCTGGGTCAGGAACCTATCCCTCCAGCGTGTTTTGTTCATTGTGATGACAAGGTTTAGATCCCTGGAGCGTGTGGCTCTGACAGATTGGGATTTCTTTAAGTGTAGCATGTCCAACAGCTCTGGGTTTGACATGGCCTTGTATGTTAAACAGAGATTGCCTCTGAGTAGATGATATGCCACAGAGTATAGCTGGAGTTTTTTTAGATGGTCAACATAGGACATCTGCTTTAGGCCTGTGATTCTTATAGTGAAGTATTTCTGCGGCCATTCCAGCTGTTGCAGATATCTTGTGAGGTACATACCAAATGGGGCATTGTACTCTGTAATGGGTCTAATGAAGGATGAGTACAGTGGGACAATGACCTCCTTTTTTCTGGATGAAAAGTCCTTAGTGATGAGGTGTGCCACATAGAAGGATTTCCTGACTGTTGTGGCGATGTGGTTATTGAAGGTGAGACCACTGTCCACCTGTGTCCCTAAGTCTCTCGTCACACTTTCGGTGTTTAGTGTACTGCCACCTATGTGGTAATTCATAGGTACATGTTTTTTCCCAAAGGGGATAACTATACATTTCTTGGCATTAAGCTTGAGCCCATGGCTCTGGCACCAAGCATCTGTTTCTGTAAGGCTCTTTTGTAGAATATTCACATCATTTGGGGATTCAATAATGGGTCCCAGTTTGCAGTCATCTGCAAACTTTGTTAGCTAGAGTCCCTTAGTTTTGGCCTGTACTTGAGAGAAGTAGATGCCAAACAAGAGCGTTCCTAGGACTGAACCCTGAGGTACTCCACTTGTCACTTGTCTGGAGGTGGATTTGGAGTCAGCTACTTCTACAATCTGGGTCCTGTCAGTAAGCCAGTTGGTAACCCATCGAGTGACGTAGGGATTTATGCCCAGCTTAGTAAGGTTATCTATGATTCCAGAGTGGGGGATGGTGTCGAAGGCTTTGACGAGGTCCAGATAGGCTGTGTGGATTGCCTTACCCTCATCCACAGCTCTGGGGACTGATTCGAAGAAGTCAATCAGGTTCAGGAGACAAGATTGACCCTTCGCAAACTCAAACTTGGTGGTGCCCAGTGTTTGAAGGTTGCCAATGTCTTTGTTTATAATTCCATGATAATGCATTCCATGCCCTTGCAGATCAGGCTCCTCAGACTGATGGTACGGTAGTTCCTGGGATCCAAAATGGATCCCCCCTTGTGGAGTGGGATAACTGTAGCTGTGCGCCACTCATTGGGCACGAAGCCTGAGGTGAAGCTATGATTAAACATGGCACTTAGCTGAGGTGCCAGTTCATTTTGTAGTTCATGTAGTACACAGCCCGGGATGACATCTGGTCCCATCCATGGATGCTGTATTCTTAGCTTTGGAGAGTATGGTTTCTACCTGTGTGGCCATGATTACCAGAATTTGGCAATCTTTTGATATTGAGATGGGCCCTTTAGGGGGTGAGAGGGGGGTGAAGTTGGCACTAAATCGATCTGCCAGGATATTGGCAATATCCTTGGGATCAGTATTTTTAATGTCAATCTGTTGTAGTTCAAAGCATATCTGAGCATTGTCATTTAGATTCTTGACATAATTATAGAATGCCTTGTGGTTGTCTTTGGAATCTTTGGCAATTTTATTTTTGTAACTAGCTTTGGAGGATTTTATGAGGGATCTCAGCTTCTTACTGAGGCTGGTAAGGGAGTTTTTTGCATCCTGGGATTTTCCTCTTTTCTGCAACAGTTTCTTTCTTCTGTTGTATAGTTTGTTTATGGCAGAGGACCACCAGATTGGCTTCCTTTTTTTGGAGGAGAGCGTCTTGATTCTATTTGGGTTGGCACGATTCATGCACGAGTGGATGTGCTCGTACAGTGCCTTAGTATAGGATTCAGCAGTCAAACTTTCAGTTCCGTCTGCATGGGTGTCATGACGTTTTTCACTTCTGACTTGAGTAGCATGAAGTTGGCCTTAGAGAAGTTTTTTATAGAGGTTTCCTTACTGGGGGATGGGGGTGGGGTGTGGATGTCAAGGGAGATTTGCTTATGGTCAGACCTGACCAATAAGGGGGTGACCACTGGTGTGGAGCATCTATCTTCCATATTGGTAATGACCAGGTCTAGGATATTGGAGCCCCTGGTGGGACAATGGTTTAGTTGATTCAAGGTGTTGGAATTTATGAATTCCAAGAACCGTTGGGAAAAGCTGTTGGTACCCGAGTAGTTTTCCCAGTTAATGGCAGGGTAGTTGAAATCACCCAGTATTAGGGTGTTTGGTTGTATCTTAATATTTTCCAGTATGTTTAGAAAGGTGTAGTGAGAATCTTGGGGCATGGTGGGGGATCTGTAGCAAACTACAATTTGGATTGCAGTCTTACTTAATGTTAGTTGCACCTGGAGAATTTAAGATGCATTGTGTTGGGCAACTAGCCTGGAGGTGTGAATATCTTTGGTGAATATAGACACTCTTCCACTTTTTGTGTTTTGGTCTTGGTTTGGTGGCCGAAAAGTGTGGTAAGAGTTGTAGCCTGGTATTGCAGGGGTGCTCTCTGGAGCCTTGAACCAGGTCTCAGTTACTGCCCAGATATCGATGCTTTTCATTTTTAGGAGTGCCTTGAGAGAGTGCATTTTGAGGTTTAGACTTCTAGCATTGAGTAGCATTACCTTCAGATTTTGCATGCTTGTATCTGTTACAGTGGTGGTTTTGTCCTTTGAACCTTGCCAAAAAAAGGACCTATGGGGGTGGCAAGAGCTTTAGCCAGTAACCTGAATCCCAGGGGTGACAGGTGTAGACCATCTCTGGCAAAGCATCGTGGTTTGTCGATCATGTCGTCCCAGGCAGACAGATGCTGGATCCCCTTTGAATGACACCAGAAGCTAAGCCAATTGTTGAAGTCAATCACTTTGTCCTTATACTGTGGTATCATTCTGGGTGAAGGTAGGATGCTACTCAGGGCTAGGGTCATACCTGCCTGGGCCACATGATCTGAGAGCTCTTCCATGTCTTTTTTCATGTAGTCCAGGCAGGTACGTCTCAAGTCATTCAATCCAACATGGACAATGACAGAGTCATATTTGTACTTGTGGTGGAGTGACTTGAATGCATACATTATGTGGTGGATCCTGACACCCGACAGGCAGCTGACTGTAATTTTCCCTTTGCTCAGCCTGGTGAGTGGGACATCAGTGTGCTTGACTATAGAGTCACCTATGACTAAAGTGTTGGGTATGTTGTCTTGCCTTAGGGGCTGTTGTTGGGTGGCACACTGGTGTTGCGAGCTATGTGTCACTTTAGTTGTGACTGGTGTTTGTTTGCGTTTCAGCTTCAGAGGTCCTTGTTGCTTGGGCAGGTTAATGTTAAGTGCCTCCACATATGTGGGTTTAGTGTTGCTATGTGTAGGTGTTGATGGTGTGGGTTTTGAAGGGCTGTGTGTTGCTTGAGGTGTAGTGCAGGTGTTAACCTTCTCTTGACTGTCTAGCACAATCTTGGCTGGAGAGAGTTTTGCTTCCAGTTTGGCTATGTAAGTGCATCTCTCACAGGTTGTAGTGTTGGGTGGTAGGAGGAGAGGGTTGTCTGTGTACATGAGGCAGTTGCTGCATTGCCCCAGTATGCCCAGATTCACTAAGTAGACAGGAGAAATCACCAGAAGCTGACCCTTGGACATGCCTATTTAGGTGCTTTTTTGTAAAGTACAAGAGCTGTTTTCCCTTACCTTTGCAAGGTACTTTGCAATTATAGGCTGTTTAGTGCCTACGATTACTTTCTCCTTATTAACAAGGAGAGTTGAGTGCTTGTAATCAGTTTAAGGCTTCCTAGTTCTTTCCAGCAGGTTCTAGAGCAAGTGCTAGTCACAGGGGTTCAGATTTTAATGCTACTACTGAGAAACCAGCTAGTTCTAAGGGTAATTTTGAAGAGCAGATTTTCTGGCACCTGGAATAGTTTAACCATAGCCCTGCGGTGCTGTACAATGTGAAAAATGTGCAAACACGCACGTTTTTAAGCCAGAAAGTTGAAAGGGATAGAAATCAGCTTAAAATGGCTAAGAAAAGTACAATTTCAGAGCTGGAAACCACTCCTCTATTGTTAGATAGGCAGTACAATGCTCATCACTCCCACTGGTAAGCAGTAGGACTTCCCTCTACCACAGCAAGGTCTGGATAGCTCTGAACATATAAAATAAAACCCTGAAACCAGCAAAGCATGGGATCTGGACTATACTAGCTAGGAAAGGCGGGAAACGAGCAAAGATAGTATTTTTTTTTTGGTTAAAACAGGCTAGACAATGCAATAATGCAGTAAATAAACATAGAAAAGGCTAACACACTTGAGTGTGTAGCCCTAAACAGTAAATGCAATTAAAATTCTACAAAATTAGCAATTTAAAACTTTTTGAATGAAGCAAGTTAAGTGCACAACTGAAAAACTATTTAAGAGGCAGTGATACAGTAGAATATGTAGCTAGTCTACATATACAGAAAAGTAGCTAAAACACACTAAAACGATTCAGATGCAGTGCAACCTAGAGCACTTGAGTTGTAGCAATATTAAGGCAAATACAGTTTTAATAAATGCACTAAAATATACTCCATATTTCCAAAATGTTTGAGAAGCACAGTCAGAACACAAATAATATCTGAGCTGTTTGTGCAAGCCCAAGGTGTGAAGAGTCTTCTCACTGGCAGTCTATGGAGAAGAAAAAAAGGAAAGCAAATGAATAGACTGATTAAGGGAGAGCTCATTGACCACCATAGGTATAAAAGGATTAGTGTGAAGAGACACCCTGTTCCTGTGGGAAACTAAAAGGAGGAACAGCCATGAGAGCCTGAAGTTCAGAAACCCTCTTGGCTGAAGTAAAAAACAAAAAGAACAGTCTTCCAAGTACAGTGTTGTAAGGAAGCTGAAGCAGCAGGCTCAAAAGGAGCCTAAGTCAATTTTTCAAGAAAAAAAAAAACTGAGGCCCCAGGAAGATGGAATAGGCTTCCTGGGAGGCCTGATATGAAGGGCACCTTTACAAAACAGTTTGAACTCAAATCCAAAGGCCAGAGGAGGATTCAAGGGCAGATAGGTGAGCTTTAACTACAGAATATGCTAACTGAGCATGGAGCAGATTACACAAATAAGAGTGACCCAGATGAACCTCCACAGATAGGGGATTCTTATTATGAGAGGCACCAGATAGAAAATCTCTTCCATTTGGGCAAATATGATTTCCTGGTAGTGGGCTTCCTAGTCTCCTGCAGGACCCAAAGCATGTCATCAGAAAAAGGGTGCATAAAAAAGATCAAAACCCTTCCACCCACAGCATCAGTTGAAGAGTGGACAAGTGAGGATGGATAAGATACCCCTTGTCTTGTGAGAGAAGATCTACCTGGTGATGTAACTTGTGGTGACTGCTTCTGGCCAAGTGATAAAGAAGGGGGGGACCAATGCTGTCTGGGCCAAAAAGAAGTCACCAACAAGATTTAGATAGAGTCCTGAACAATCTTGTGTAAGACTGTTAGAAGCAAGGGAAAGGGAGGGAAGGTGTACAGAAGCATTTACTTCCCAGTAAAAGACCATCCACTTTTAAAGCTAGAGGACTTGGGACTCTGGAACAGAAAAAAGGAAGTTGTTTGTTCAGAGGGGAGGTAAAAAGTTCCACCCGATGAATACCCCAGTGATGAACAATGTCCAGGAACACATCTCTGTGAACCATCCATTCGTGAGCTTGTGCGATGGACGTGCTCAAAGAATCTGCCACTAGCTCTGAGGGAATGTACACATTTTGAAGGATCAGCTGATATGGGACAGCTACATCCCAGACCTTAAGAGCTATACTGCAAAGAAGTAAGGACCTTGTACCCCTTGCTTGTTGACATACCATATCACTGTGGTATTGCCTGTGAAAACTTTGAGGGGCCCTGGATGAAGGAGGTTATGAAAAGGCTGAAGAGCTAGAATCAGAGCCCTCATCTCCTCTATGTTGATATGGTCCAAGCTCTAATGAAGAGGCCAGAGACCCTGAACCTTGAGACAGCCAAAGGAAGCTCCCCACCCCCTATCTGAGGCATCTGTAAAGAGCTCTTAGGTTCATAGGTTCATACTAGGCTATCTGCCCTAGGGCATTTATAAGCCCAGCCAGAATGTGTTTGGCTTTCGCCACCCATTTTAAATTTATTTTGCTATGCCCTTTTTCGAGGTTAGTATACTGTGCCTCTGTCTAACAGTGACACAGAAGTGATACCCAGGGTAAACCTATGATCTCCCATCCACTCATCAAGATTCCTCTTGAAGAGAGTCAATGAGGGACTCTGCCTAACCTGGACTGGGATTTTATTCCAGAGTGAAGGGAGCCTCTGGGTTATGAATCTGTCCCTCCAGCATGTCCTATTTATTTCAGTGCTGAGGTTCAAGTCTCTTGAGGCGCGTAGCTCGATGGGATTTGGATTTTCTGAGGTGCAGCATGTCCATTAATTCCGGGTTGGACATGGCTTTATACATCAGGCACAGATTGCCTCTGAACAGGCGGTATGCCACTGAGTAGAGCTGGAGTTTCTTTAACCGGGCAGCATATGGCATCTGTTTGAGCCCTTTGATCCTCTTGGTGAGGTACTTTTGGGGTCTTTCCAGTTGCTGCAGGTGTCTGGTAAGGTACATCCCAAAGGGCATTGTACTCAATTATGGGCCTGATGAGGGATGAGTAAAGAGGCACGATGGCGTCCCTGATCTAGATGTGAATCCCTTCATGATTAGGTGGGCTATATAAAATGTTTTTCTAACCACTTTGGCCACGTGGTTGTCAAATGAGAGATTGCTATCAACTTGGGTTCCCAGGTCCCTAATTACTTCTTCTGTACTTAATGGATTACCACCTATGTGGTAATTTGTGGGCACTTTGTTTTTGCCAAAGGGGATGACTATACACTTTTTGGCATTTAGCTTGAGGCCATGGCTCTGGCACCAGTTGTCTGTTTCTATGAGGCCCTTTTGGAGGATGCTTGTGTCGGCTGGAGAGTCGATTATGGCGCCCAGTTTGCAGTCATCTGCGAACTTGGTCAGCCACAGTAGGTGGAACTGGAGACAGGAAAGGAAGCCCCAGCTTGACAAAAAGTTGACTCCACCACTGAAGCTCAAGCTTGAGACAAGGAAGGAAACTAGAAAGTCCAGGGCTAACAATGTTGAAGCCAAACTGACTTGAAGTGCCACTGAAGCTTTCTCATACAGAACCTAGCCAGAGGCAGAATGGGAATGGTGGAAGCCAAAAACCAGAGGACTCTGAGAAAGTTCCTGGCCGTGACTGAATTCAGAGGAACAGGAGACTGGAAAAAGGCAATAAGAGATAGGGCCTTGGGGGCAGGCAGAGATGCCAGTATGGGGATGGTCTGGTTCCTGTAACCAAGAAAAATATGATCCTGAGATGGAATCAAGACTGGCGTTTGAAAAAGTATGGAGAACCCCAGACTCTGGAGATCCTGAAGCAGAGGCTCAGGGAAACAGTACACCGGAGAGCCTTTAGAAGAGCTTCAGGGTACAAAGCTTGAATGAGCACATCATCCAGATGAGGAAAGATCTGAACCCTTCTCATCCTGCACAATGTAATGAGAGGAGCAAGATATTTGGTGAATACCCCTGGGGCAGTAGAGGGGCCACAGGGCAAAGCAAAGAACTGAAAAATGCAAGGAAGAAGCAGAGAAATGCAAACATTTCCTGGAAGGGGATGGATGGGGATATGAAGGTAGGCCTCCTTGCGATCCAGAGAGACCAGAAAGACCTGAGGAAGAAGAGAAAATGAAGAGACAACATCCAAAAGGAGGGGACCTTGAGAAATGTGTTGAGCTGAGAAAGGTCCAGAATTGGTCTCCAGATGCTCTCCTTTCTGGGAACCAGAGACATTCTGGAATAAACCTCCCACCCTTATTGGGCAGGGGGCACATCTTGAATGGTACCCTGGATCAACAGATAATGAAGCACCTCTGGTAAGACAGTAAGCTGTTCTAGAGGTGGTTGTGGGATGTCCAGAAAGGAAGAGATTTTCAAACCATGAAATACCCCTGGCAGATAATGGACAGAACCCAAGAGTCTGTTGAGATCCTTAACCAATTTGTAAGGGACAGGGAAAGACAAAGGGAAGCACATTGCCAAATGGAACCTACCTTGTCATAAAGAGGAGGCTTCTGGGAAATAGGAGTCTGTGTAAATTTAGCAGGAGGCGCACATCTAGAACCCTTTTTACTCTTGGGCAGAGAGCAAGACTGTCTGCAAACAAAAGCAGATTTAGAAGGGTGATTCCTCTGAAACTCTGGAATAGGAAACACAAAAAAATATGTTTCAACTCCTGCAAGGCTTTGCCCTTATCCTGGACAGATTTAAAAAAATTCAGCAGCAGTACAGAAATGATTTACATTATCTAGAGGAGCACCCAATAATTTGGTCTTAATATCAACAGGTAAAGGTTGAAAATTAAGTCAAGAGTAATGCCTCATAACAGAACCAAAGGCAGTGACCCTGGAAGGGGCATCAGCTGCATTTAATAGAATGTCGGGCAACCTGAGAGGTAGAACTCAAGGAAAGAGACAAAGCCTTCCTCTCAGAATTAGGGAGATCAGAAATCACCTGAGAAACTTGAGAAAGGAGGGGTAAAACACACCTATTCATATTAGTCTAGTAGATAACAGCCCTAAAAGACAGGTGGGAGCAGTATAAACCTTTTTGCCTAGACTCTCCTTGGCCCTATTATCTATCTAAAGGAAGCAGCTTGATAGAGGGCAACAGCTTGGAGAGATTTTCAGGACAGACAATACAGAAGGATCAGCAGAAGGGCATTTATACAGGATTTTACAATCAGGTACCTTGAAAAATCTGTCAGGTTTCTTATGAGCTGGGGGCTGAGAATCAGAGGCTATAGAAGCTGCTGAAAAGGTACCCAAGAAAGAATTCCATCACATTGGAAATAGTGTCCACAAAGGAGAGTTGCTCTAAAGGGGAATCAGGACTAATTGAATCTACTTCCTCCGAATCATAGTCCAACAGGGAAGAGATCTGAGAAGAGTAGGCAAACGACTCTTCCCCCGAATACTGAACCTCAGAGGAATCCAGCTCCCTAGGTCTTTTAACAGGGGTGAAAGACCAGGGAGAGGCAGGCACAGATACCCTTGTGGAGGCTTTAAAGCCATTCAACAACCCCAGAGTACAATCCATTCTCACTGGGGATCCTTAACTGCAGGTGAAATATGCTTGATTTTCTGCTTCTTTTTCAGCAAGAAAAGCCTTGGGAGGGTTAGACCCTAGTCAACATTCAATAAGTGTAGTAGGTATCGCTTCCCCCACCAAGATCTACGGAACCCCCTCACTCCTTTGGAGATAATCAGCCGAGGTTCCCCCTCAACGTCTGGAGCAGATGTCTAACAAAGCCTTCAAGGACATGTGAGAACTCAGACTCATGTTGACCTCCAACGTGGTTGCAGCAGAGGAATCCAAATCAATGGCATTTGATCCTCCAGGCTTTCACTAGCCCTGAGAGAGACATCTGGGTGAGGCTGGATAGCAGCTGTACAAGACTGAAGTTTTTTGGCCTTTTTCTTGGATGACGCCTGACTCTCAGAACAGGAAGACTCCGTCACAGCACCTTAAGTTAACAACTTAAGATTTTGGTTTTCAAGGCAAACAAACAAGGAGTAGGGGTGACAGTGTAGGGTCTTGGGACAAATGCCTGGCAGATAGAATACTGCATATGGTCGTGGGAAGCACCCAGACAGAAGATACACTGGTCATGAGGAGCTTAATGGGGAAGCTGGCTCCCACAGTGATATCTTTCCCTTTCTGGATGACATAGAACCAACAACACTAAAATTAAAAAAAGATAGATAAGGAAAACCCCAGTGGGGCACTTATATAAAAAGCAGCTAGGCAACCAGAACAGAAGAAGGTGCTCAGACCAACTGTCAATGACGACATTTGGACTGGCATCAAATAAGTTCTGAAGTGTGAGTCCATACATCATCTTTATGCCCTACGCCTTTGTGCAGGAAATGTACGTGTGGTGTTAGGTGTCTGTAAATACTTAAGGCTTTGGTATACTGGCTGGACATTGGGCTATCCTTGGCATGAGATTCCTTATGTAAGGAATATTGCAACAGTGATAAGGACATCTACAAATGTAGTGCAGTCGTAGTCAGAGCCTGTACAGACCACTGCCAGAGGCCAATATCCAACATCATTTGCAGAGTTGAGCTCCCTTCTCTAAAAGCCAGGCTGATGGTGTCTTACCACAGATGCCTTCACGTACAAGACTGTTCCCTGGACACTTTTCAACCAAGACTCAAGACAAAGGTGTAATGAACAAGTACAAGCACTGTAATGCAAGTTTTGTGGCACTTTCAGCATCAGTCTGATCAGTATTACAAAACCTCAGATTTGGCAATTAGCATGCAACTACATAACTACATTACAGTCTAGTTTTAAAATACCTTCTACAGTATTATAGGTTCAATAATAGGTTGTAAAAATACAAAAGATAGCCATGGGAAAACTTCAGACGAACAGCTACATACAACTAACAGTATAGCAAACAGGAGTTGCAAATGACAAAAGTAGTAGCAAACTATCACCCACTGTTCTTACAGCACAAATGCATTCCAATAATTCTGACTTAAATTGGACCAGTAGTGCTCATTTCTGAAGCAGACTACATGATGATTCTGGGTTACTAGGGTTGTTGTAAGAGCTATCTCACCTACTGCTACACTGAAGGAAAGACTTTCAGGACAGTGTCCCTTTTTCTTTAGCTCTTGGAGAACAATATGTCACTATTCAGCTTGGGCCACGGATGAACAGCATTTTTGATGTGACGATTTTGAATTCAATAAAGTTGGCAAACAGTTACTTGAGTGGTTATGGAAGTCTGCTTCTCTTACTCATGGCTAGACAGTAAAGTCTTCTAGGGTCAGACTACACAATAAAATGTCAGTTTTTTTTTCTCAAGGCACTATGAAGCATACTTGCATTGCCAGTAGACTTTAAGACCACCACAGGTAGATCACATATCAACATATTAACTCCTATATCTCTTCTTGCCTCTGGAGTCAGAAAACTAGTAAGCCTGCAGCTAACCCCATCTGCTTCAATACCTTATCAACCAACACTTCTGGAAAGTGCCTAAAGTATAAAGATCTGCAATAGCCCAATATATCTGAAATTATGAACTTCCTTTACTGCGGTTTTAAATTCACCTGTAACACAAAGTACAACAAACCCAGTCAAGTTCTCATATTTTGTTTTCAAAATCACATGGTTCTGAAATTAGGGATGTATTACAGTCATTCTGACCAGCTCATTTGATTTTGTGCTTTTTAATGAAACAAGGTTGTCTGCATTCACTGTAAATTCACAGCTATGCTTCCAACCTCTCTTAAGCAAGAAGCATCTTGGTAATCAAAACTACAATATTTACACTAGCAGGTCTTATTAATTTTTATTCAGTTTACATCTACAATATGCAGTCCAGTAAAATGCATAACAACTTTGTGGGTCAGGCTAGTGCTACTTTATTTTAGGACATGATCCCACAGTGGTCCTAGCAACCATAGGTGACATGTAGACAGTTTACAGCAACAGACAAAGGGACTAAATAAGATGCATGGGCTGCATGCACCTGTGATACAACAGTGAATCGGCTGGGCTTATTTCACAAATTATTTGTAAGAAACAGGTCATAACATTGCAGCATGCTGCATTGATATATGTAACATCTTTGCAGCTCCTCATTTTAACCTGGGAAAAGGACTGGTATACTGTTCTGCTGTCAGATATACAGAGATACTTTTAATTGGAGACCATTTCCTGCCTCAGCAGCATGTTATAATGCTGCACTGCACTTCATTTATTTAAATGACAGCTTCCCCAGCTTAACCTCTAAATGGGACTGGTACACTCTTGTTGGTTTACAAACACAGCCATACAGGAATATTTATTACTTCAGCAAAAATGTATTTTCCTACCTGCTGATATATACAGTTCAGCTAAAAAAATGATATTTAGAAAAATGCAGAACACCATGGGTAACAATTTTAAGGGAAACAAAATTGATAATTAGAAAAACACCACCTCATAACGCAGCTGCTTCTCATTATTATTCCTGTCGCTTTTATCTGCAATAATGATGCTCACTGGCAATGCAAAAACAAAAAAAAACAAACAAAAAAAGCCTTCCATGCAAACATAAGTGAACCAGGACTGTGCTCTACTACAAAGAACAGTCACAGTTCACTTGACTGCTATCCGACTGACAAGCACTGAATAAAGAGTTCATATAGCAAGGCAGTCACGTCTCGTAAACCAGAATGATACCCTATGACATCTGCTTAGTTCACTTTTCCCCAATGCCAATGCTACACTCAGAAATTCTGTTACTGAGCCCAGCAGGGATATTACTGCTTCAGAACAGCATGGAGGAAAGGCCTGCGGGAGTGTTATTGCTTCCCTCATAGGTATTAATGAACATGAAAGTAGCCAAATGGCTGACAAGAGTGCAGGGGCCTTTTGAGGCACAGCTATAACCTGTAAGTAATTCACAGAATCACTATTTAAGTCAAAACTTACAGTAGGTCAGTTGGTAATCAAGCTTCAAACCTATGTGTTATCACTTAATATCAACTTCTGGCTCTGCACTTTTCCCCTGCAAAATTTCTGATTGTAGTACTTATATATGGTCTTTCAAATATTTAAAAAAAGTGGTTTATACTGTACTAGAAGTATCTGCTTACAGTAAAGTATACAGTGTAAGGTGCAAAAATAACCTTAGTTTAAGTGATAAAGTACTTACATTTGTTGCCTCGCACTGCATATGCTAACTTTACTTCCTTGTAGAAACCTCCCATTTGCTCAATTACTTTCCCAGTCTGCAGAGCTAGTTTGTATGTTGGGGATAAACACAAGCACTGTGGATATGGCCAACCCCACTCCCAACTAAACCTTATTTTCAATGCGCAGACATATTTATCAATAAATTAAGTTATAGTCGCTCTAAATAAAATGAGTAATACACATCTTCTATTGATAGGCCTGGTGATGGTGCAACTTATCTGGAGGATGGGCTACCATGACAACTGTAAGGAAAGTTAGTGCGATGGTGTGATCTAGAGGAGGAAAGTGATCCTTCTGTCACTGAGCTGACAGTGCTTCATGACTGTGATCTTGACCTGGAATGTGAGAGTCTCCTAGGTGAAGATGGCCATTGACGTTGTGTGTGAAATGTGTTGTGATTGCTCTCTGTGAGTGCTGACATTATTGCTTTGAGAGTCAGAGTTAGTATCATGTTATCATGTTATCTTCCCCCACTTGTGCCCATCCCCTTCTCCTGGTAAAACGAGCCCAGTTTGACTCTGCTATGTCTGAACCAGTGTACGAATGGAGGCTGCTACTGACGTCTGGTGTGCCACCATGCTATGCATCAGTGAATCCATGACATTATCCCTGCTCTCTGCCAACTCAAAGTGTGTTTCACATCTACACACATACCTTGCAGGACTCTAACCATTTTTAGCTTACTCTCTGTTTCACTGCTTTAAGCCCTAATTATGTCACGGCATATTTCCTGTTGCACAGCCAATGCTTTATGTGTTTTCTGAGGTAATTCAAATTCATTTCTGTGCCTGGCACCTCTTTGTAATATTGCCACTATTGGCAATGTAGCCTCAGACGGCCTACTTTCATCATCAAATGGTTCTTCTGTGTGTGGAGACACTGGTGTGGACGTGCAGCTTTGTTCCTGGTGTACAAGTGTGAGTAGAATGTCAGCCTGTGTTTGAGTTTATGATGCCGTTCCATTTTCTGTAAAGTTACTAACATGTTGTGAGGTGAGACAGCCTGCCATTACACTGCTAGACTGTCCACCACTTCCCTCAAGTTGCCTCATAAATACAACTGTTTCATCATCATCATCATCATTATCATCATCATCATCATCATAATCTTTATCATCAGCAGCATCCATTCTGCTGCTGTTTTCATCCATATTTATTGGTACAGTTGAATTGTTTGTTTCTGCTGCTGAGTCAGTAAAATAAATCATTACAACACATTAATAACAGTGCAACAGCATATGGTACAGCATGGTTATGGGGGGGGGGCAGCAAGACATCATTTTCATTGCTGATGTACAAGGCTGACATAATAATAATGATTTGTGGAGTGTGTAATTACAACACTGTTTGTCACCATTCAATGTTAAACATTTAAAAGATGCATACTTTAAACCAACCTTCAGGAGCTGATGAATGCAAATGTTGCTGCAGACTATGGTTTGATGGAACTCTACCTCTAATTATACCAATTGCACAATCTTCTACATCGTAGTCACCCCATGGGTGGACAGAAGGAATTTATCATCTGGCGTTAACTTTATAAGATTCAGAAGCCCTTCCCCTGTAATGGTTCTGGAAATTGCATTCTGCCTGGCCTTGCTTGTAGCATGTCCTACCATATCAGATGCCCTTTTCTTGCACTGGGCCAAAATCTGTTTCTGCCTCTGTCTGCATTGATTTCAACAACTATTTAGCTTCATGCATTGCTCCTCTTGGCTTACCTGGGCCCTTCTTTACCAAACAGAAGTTTGCCATATATTCTAAGTACTGCCGTGAGTACACAATTTTCCTCATGACTAAAGTTTTCATGTCTATGCCTGGATCCAGGCGGGTATGGCTCTAGCCCTGAGCAGCATCCTACCATCACCCAGAATGATACCACAGTACAAGCAGAAAATGATTGATTTCAGCAAATGGCTAAGTTTCTGGTGTCATTCTAAGGGGATCCAGTATCTGTCTGCCTAGGATGGCTTGACTGACAGACCTCGATGCTTTGCCAGAGGTGGCCTGCATCTGTCACCCCTGGGCTTCTGGATACTGACCAAGGCTCTTGCCACCCCTATAGTGCCTTTTTTAGGCGGTGTTCCAAAGACCAAATAATCACCACAACAGCTACAAACAAATGCAATCAGAGGGTCATGCTGCTCAACGCTAGAAGGCTAAACCTCAAAACACACTCACGTGAAGTACTCCTTAAAATGGACAACATTGACATTTGTGCTATAACAGAGACCTGGTTCAAGGCAGTAGAAAGCACCCCTGCACTACCAGGCTATAACTCATTCCACACCTCTCAGCTCCAAAGGTGGTGGCATTTCCATATTCATAAAGGATGCGCACACCTCCAGACTGGTAGCCCAACATAACGCATCTGAGATACTTCAGGTGCAGCTAACATTGGGTAAGACACCGATTCAGATCGTAGCCTGCTATATGTCCCCAACAATGTCCCAAGACTCACACTCCACATTCCTGAGCACCCTGGAGAATATTAGGGTCCAATCTAACACTTTCATACTGGGTGACTTCAACTACCCCTCCATTAACTGGGAAAACTACTCATGTACCAATACACTTGTCCAATGTTTCCTGGAATTTATTAATTCCAATGCCCTGGACCAGTTTGTTCTTACCTTCACCAGAGGTAGCAACATCCCTGACCTGGTCATTACTAACATGGGTGACCAATGCTCTACACCAATAGTCAACTCCTCCCTGGTTAGATCTGACCACAAACTAATCACCTTGGAAATCCACCCCCCCCCCCCCAGCAAAGGTAACCACCATGAAAAACTTCTCCAAAGCTAACTTTGGGCTCCTAAAAACAGAGGTGGCTAACTTCACGGCACCCTTGCAAATGGAGAATAGTTGCATGACTGCCGAATCATACACCAATGCACTGTACGAAAACGTACACAAATGCATGGATATTGCCATACTCAATTGAACCAAGGCATTCTCCTCCAAAAAAAGAAGTCAATTTGGTCATTCCCTGCCATAAACAAACTCTACAACAGAAGGAGGAAACTGATGCAGAGTAAGGTGAAATCCCAAGACTGAAAAAACTGCCTTATTAGCCTCAACAAAAGTTGAGATCCCTCATCAAATCCTTTAAAGCTAGCTGTGAAAACAGCATTGCAGCAGATAGTAAAGACAACCACAAGGCCTTCTGTAGTTATGTAAAGAATCTCCATGTCAATACTCAGATTTGCTCTGAGCTACTGCACAATGGTACCTCCCATACCGAGCCAACAGATATTGCCAATATACTGGCCGACAGATTCAGTGCCAACTTTATCCCTCTCTCCCACCTCAAAGAACCAATCACAATACTAGTAGATCACCAGGTACCCAGTATTACTGCTGCACAGGTTAAAACAGCACTGTCCAAGGTCAAGAATGCAGCTTCTATGGGACCTGGCAATATCCCTGGCTGTATTCTACATGAACTACAGAGTGAACTGACACCTCACCTGTGTGCCCTGTTTAATCACAGCCTCAACTCAGGCTTTGTCCCTACCGAATGACACACTGCTACAGTCATCCCTCTCTACAAAGGAGGAGTGACTACGGACAATGGGAACTATCGCCCCATTTGCCTGACGAGTCTGATATGCAAAGCTATGGAATGCATCATCATGGACCTAATAAATAAGGATATAGGGAATCTCCAAACTCTGGATCCCACACAGTTTGGTTTTGTAAAGGGTAGATCATGCCTGCTCAACTTGGTTGACTTTTTTGAGTCAGTCTCCAGAGCTGTGGAAGAAGGCAAGGTGGTTCATACAACCTATCTTGATCTGGCCAAGGCCTTTGATACCATTCCCCACTCAGGAATCAGAAAAACTCACTAAGCCCGGCATCAACCCCTATATCACCAGGTGGCGTGCAAACTGGCTCATAGATAGAACCCACAGTGTGAAAGTAGCTGACTCCAAGTCAGACTTCCGACCAGTCACGAGTGGAGTCCCACAGGGTTTGGACATGGGTCCTCTCCTGTTTGGTATCTACTTCTCTGAAGTCCAGCCCAACATGAAGCGACTCTGGCTGACAATGTTCACAGATGATTGCAAGTTAGGAGCTATAATTAACTCCCCAAGTGATGTTGACATCCTACGGAAAGGCCTCACTGAGACCAACAACTAGTGTCAGAACCACGGCCTTAAGCTCAATGCCAAAAAATGTGTCGTCATTCCCCTTGGGAAAAACCCAGTTCCCTTGGATTACCACATCAATGGTAGTCCACTGAACACAGAAGGCATTATAAGAGATCTGGGAACACAGGTTGACAACAACCTCTCTTTTGACAACCACATTGCCACAGAAAGTCCTTCTATGTGGCACATCTCATTACTAAGGATTTTGCATCCAGGAAGAAAGAGGTCATTGTCTCCCTCTACTCTTCCCTCATTAGGCCAATCATTGAGTACAATGCCTCATTTGGCATGTACCTCACTAGACACCTGCAACAACTGGAGAGGCCACAAAAGTACCTCACAAAGAAGATCCTAGGCCTTAAACACTTGTCCTATATGGACAGACTCAAAAAAACTTCAACTATTCTCCATCTCATATCGCCTACTTAGAGGCGATCTCTTCTTGACTTACAAAGCCATGTCTGACCCAGCTCAGTTAGAAATGCTACATCTAAAGAAATCCCACTCTCTCTGCACCACATGCTCCAGAGACCTCAACCTCATTACCACAATCAACAGAACATGCTGGAGAGACAGGTTTATAACCCAGAGACTGCCCATGCTATGGAATAGACTTCCCATACATGTCAAGTAGAGCACCTCACTGGCCCTCTTCAAGAGAAATTTTGATGAGTGGATGGGAAATAGAAAATTCACCCCAGGGATCACTGCAGTGGCTGTACTTGACAGAGGCACTGGGAACTAAGGTTTGGTGGCACAATGCCAGGGTAATCCTATAGGCTAGGCTTGTAAAGGCTACAGGGCCATTAGACTAGTACACATCTATGAACCTATGAACCTATACCTCTCAACTGTACTGAATTCCTCTGCAAATACTGGTTTTGAGGGCAAAATATTGGGGCGCCATGATTTACCGAGTGGCCCCTTTAATTTCTGAAATTCTTGTTTTTTTTAAGTTTTCTTTGAATGAAAGACATCATCACGTACAGGGTGTGCATGATGACATGCAGACAGACAGTCTGTTAGAATGCCTGAGCCTTAATTTAATTTTATCTTGCTGCAGACCAGTCCTATACAGGCAGTGCATCTTCTTCCCCGGTTCTCCTTCAGATAAGGCAAAAAAAAGACTGTGGGGCTTAAATTCTGTTTACCGGTCTTTTGTTGTTTGTACTTTATTTTATGTGTGAGAGAATCAAATTGCAGTCTGGTCTGTATTTTATTTTATGTGCGAGAGAAAGAAACATCAGGCAGCACTGTTTACTCACTGTATTTTCTTTTCTTAATCTATTTTGCTGGAGAACTCTGTTAAGCTATTTATGTGCATGTTGCATGGGGTCTACTTTGAGAAGGCTGCACTGAGTGCTCTTCACTTACTTTCTCACTTATGTGTGAGAGAAACAGCAGTCCTTACTTTCTGTTAAGCTATGGCAGTCCTTATATTCTATTAAGCTGTATTTCTTTTTGGGCTTGAGTGCTCTACACTTACATGTGAGAGAAAGGGCAGCAGTCCTTACATTACAATGTCAGATCAGTGGTGCATGTGGTAAATATGTAACATAATGGTTCGTAAAGATAGAGGTTTGAATCTCACCTGTGCCAAATGTAAATGTGTGTTTAGGGTTGGGAGGGTGGCCTAATGGTTAAGGTGTTTGCCTTACAAACACAAGGTGTAGGGTTTGAGTCTCAAAAGGGATAATTGGCTAGGTGGCTCGCAAGGGCAGTTAGCTTAGTACTAATCTATGAACCCATGAACCTATTACATTCTGTTAACATGTGAGAGAAATGCTTGAGCTGCTTGGACTCAACTTTAAGAAGGCAGGCAGTGCACATTCTGTGTTACATTCACTTTAAGAAGGCAATGCACATTCTGTATGAGAGAAACAGCAGTTACATTCACTTTATGAAGGCAGTGCACATTTTGTTAAGCTGTATGAGAGAAACAGCAGTTACATTCACTTTAAGAAGGTAGGTATGTGTGTGTGTGTGTGTGTGTGTGTGTGTGTGTGTGTGTGTGTGTGTGTGTGTGTGTGTGTGTGTGTGTGAGATGCCCCAGTTAGGTATACACTGGTGGTTAGAGTTACTCAGACTCAAACCCTGTACCTTAGGTACAAGGAGCAAGAGCCTAAATTCTCTACCCATACCACCAATACTTGCAATTCAAGGAATGCTTGGCTTATACTTTTGGTCTGTTCCTCTTAAAATTAGTGGTTTTCTGCCAAATTGGTGAGAACTGAATTCACTAAATAATGATAGCCATTTAAGTCTCAGTCTTCCTATCTTTCAGGAAATGTATGGTAACACAAAATATTTTATTCTAGCAATTTTTATAAGATTATACAAGCAATGTTTAAAATGTGCCCCTGATTTTGGGCTTTTGTCCCCCCCCCCCAATATGTTTTGTCTTTTTCCAGATTTCTTGTGCTGCATAGTTCTTCAGGGGGAGAGAAGTTTAGTGCTGCTTACACCAAGTCTGTTCATGTTGTTAGTAGCACAACAGGTAGAATACTTGCTTTTTATGCAGAAGGCTGTGGGTTCTACTCCCACAGTATGTAGATGGATTGCTGATACTGTACTATGTTGTACTTTTAAAGAGTGTGGATGCTGGAGTCCTGAGAATGTCCTCTTTAGCAGAGATACCTATCATCTGTGAAACTGTTATCAGTTTGCCATCCATTCCCTATTGCAATATTACTAGCTTATCATTTTTTAATGTAACATAGGAAATGTATTCCTCAAGGACAACAGGCACTTTATTTGTAGATGAAACAATGAAATATAAAGTTGTTTGCTAGCAGCAACCTCTTCATTAGTTACAAATTTCTTTAATGTGGAATTATTTAGATGACTTTTACTTCTGCAGAGATTGTTCATATTTGCTGATACTGGTGGATTGTATACGTTTGAGTAGACTTTTATGATGGAAATGTTCTGAATTGGGCAGTTTTGTCATTATTAGTTCATGCATTTTGTTTCATTGCTTACTGGAAAAATGTTCAAAACAATACATTTAAAACCCACTTTAACAAGCATGCTGTATTATACAAGGAATATAATTTAATACAGTCAGGAAGGTGTATCAAAGAACACATGCATGTTTGTGTGCAAGGGGCCTATGATTTGAAAACAGCTCAAAAGTAAACTATCCACCACTGACCAGAAGCATTTTCTTTGAACGTGGTTTTCAACGCTGTTTCCATGAATGTGAGTTTCAAGGGCAGAGAAGTTTTAATGCTAAGTCTATTTTCATTGTGAGACTGTACTGCTTTGTTTACCAGATGTCTATTCGTGTTTGTGCTATAAAATGTAAAATAAAAGTTTTAAATGAAATCCAAATAATCATTGTAGAAGTAAAGCAGTATGCACATTACAGTGTTTATGGTAAATGGGGTGAAATAGCCAAGTAATGGGACATTGGAATGGTTGCAGGGGGGAAGGCTGTTGGGGGGCCCCATTCAACCATGATTTTGTGAGGGGGGAAGGGTGGCAAACTCAAAGACAGCCCTGGGAAGCACAAACTCTAGATACACCACTAATCAGTAGGCCATGGAGAATGACTTTTGGAGGTCCTAGCAAATTATCATCTTTTGCTAAGATTAGAATATTGCCTACCATTAAATCCTCTACTTTTACAACAAAACCCACATACTGCAAGTCACCAAAAACAAAATCCTAAGGTTCCTCATCTTCTCCCTTCCCATTGCTACACATTAAAAAAAAATGATTACCATTTACTACAGGGTCTGGGGCCATATTTTGGTTGCCTGTTCAGCTTGTGTTTGAAAGTTGATATCCCACAATTCCATTGGAGTGGGAGGGGTTGCATAATTATGTATGCACATTTTATGTTAATCAAAATACAAATCTGTACCTATTTTTCATGGGCCTTTGTCCAGATTTTTGATGATTCCAGGTTGAGAGGTATGGCCTGGATCCCTTATTCTCCATCTGTACTACACAGGAAAAAAGAAATAAAAGGGCTACAACCAGACACTTGCTCTGTACTGTCTGCACTGGCCTGCTGTTCCTGCCACAAACACAAATACATACATAAGAAAAAAACAGAAATGTGATGTCAAAGGGCACCACAACTTCACATCATTCAATACTAATGAGAGTAATGACACCTACATTAAATTGTAGCACGTCTACCATGCCCATATATTCCTCCCTCACTGACAGTAGTAGAACAACACATTCACTACCCATCTGTATTTATGTCTTCTGCACAGCACACATTCTGAACTACAATAACCAGTTCTCAAATGTATAGACAATACGAAAGTTCTGTAATGATGTATTGTTCACTTATTACATTTTCAATTAACAATGCCACATGCCAAGCAACTTGCAAGCACTTCCTTCGTTCATTCAATGTTATGTTTAAATGCATACTCAAGTTTAAAATGCATTGCAATTGACATTTAAGACACTATGACAGCAACTGTTAATTGGCTTATTAATAACAATTAATTTATAAACTTTTTCTTTCTTTTTGATGTGTGAGTTATCCTACCTAATTTGCCACCTATCTTGGCTATTCATAAATCAATATGTTGCATCTCAACTCTGCGGCATACAGTCAGGCTAATTTATATGTTTACTATGCAAATTAGAGTAATTTATATGCATGTCAATGAATTGTATAACGCAAACAAGTTATGAAGTACATGAGCATATTCTGGATTTTTGCCGATTATAAAACATGTGACACACTACATGAGCAAATCTGAAAAGCTATGAACATGTTGTGTACATTTACAAACTCCACAGGGCTCCACAGCAAAACCAAGCTGTTTGCGGACACACGCTGCTTGGCCAAAACTAGCCAATATAAGGATATACTGGTAAAATTCAAAATGGAGTCATCTGAATGTCAGGTTGTAATGAATTTGAATACTAATCTCTGGCCATCCAAGTCTGTATATCACACCATAATAAGTGATACATATCAAAAAGTCCTAGAAATACTGCATCACATTAGGTTCATAGGTTCATAGTAGTGATATTTATTTCTCCATTACCTATTAAAAGTGATAAAAAAGGAATAGGTCCCACTACACTGCATGAAACCAAGTGCTGCTAAACTCAGACATAAGACGTATTTATATGTTATGAAGAAATATTACTGGCAACACTTACTGTTACAGACAAACTTAGAAAAAAATCTATTACTAATTGTATGGTCTGGTAGGTGTTTCCTTTTAAGAAATAAAGTGTGAGACAAAGTATTTTGGTTACACCATACCTACTATTGTTATCAATATTTGGTCAAATGAGCATTCTAGTAAAAAAAGGTTTGGTCAAGGTGATGTCACACCCAACAGGCAGTAGTTCTAACCATGCTTAATACAGCCCTCACCATACATGGTTCTGGCTCTTTAAATGATGGCAGCACCTGTGAAGTCATCATGAGGCCTTGCTCATCATGAGGCCTTGCTCCTGGCTGGTCTGTTAAAGAGACATATATATATATATATATATATATATATATATATATATATATATATATATATATATACACAAAAGGGGGTCGAAAAAAATTGCACAAGTACATGTACTTCAAACAGTCAGATGACTTTACCTACAAATATATGTACTTCAGGTAACATTCTGAAATGCATAGAAAAGAAGAATAACATTTATGTAATCAGACATCCATCTGTTCATTACAAGAGAGAAAATACTACTATGTATTAACAGTAATAAATGAAAATGTTAGTAAAGAATATGAAAATAGTAATCTATATAGGTAATTCTGTACGTGTTAGTAATATTCAAATATCAGTAATGCTGACTGCATGTAATACAGTTATAAAATAAAACTTGCAGTTATAGATGTAAAGAATTGTGTAGGAATGCACTGAAAAAGTTAACACTTTTAGACATTTTTTGTGAGAGATAACTAAATATAAGTAAAAAGAATTGCTGAACTTAATTGTTTGTTCATAAGTATTTTTTTGCTACACGTACAACATGGCTGAAAAAAACACTCACCACACACTAGACTGACTGTTGAGTGAGGGGGTGGAGCTTACTTTGCTGAAATAATGAGGAGCACATAACTTTTTTAGAGAACAAGCTGTTTTACTTCGGTATTGTATATTAGACAAAGTTCTGCAGAAAATGAAATTCATAGTTTCTTGAATTGTTACAGTTCAGCATTTGCAGTTCAGATATTCCACAAAGTGTTACATGCATTTTTTAAACAAAAAAAACAGAATCATATTTCTTTGATAGAATAATTAACTACTGTATTTTAATAATACATGTGTATGCATTCAACAATTACAATCAGACAGGAAAAGACAAATAAGAAATTATTACAAAGAATGTAAGATATATATGTGTATATGTGGAATACATTCAAATACAGATATGTAATCATACCTCTCAACCTCTCAGTGCAAGAAATATGGACAAAGCCAGAAAAAAAAATGAGTGTCAAAGGTCCAAAAATAGGGACAGATTTTAAAAATTGTTCCTATAAAATTAAAAAGTTTATATAATAACAGGTATTGGATTATTATACATTTTCTGAATGGTATGAAGTTTGAAACTTGAATGTCTGTCATTATTTAGTATTATTCTGTGACTTCAAACCTCAATAATGTGACAGAAAAACTACAAATTTTATGAAGAACTGATCAAATATATGAAGCAAAAATCTGGACGTTCTGCAAAAATCTGGACAGTTTAGAGGTATGCACAAGATTATCCTTCTCTCTTTTACATCTAGCTGAGGACGAGCTTCAGTAAAACTTTCAACAGGAGAAGAGAAGAACAGAGCGGCTGGTGGAATCTTCTGGCAAGAGTAACAAGTGTCCATAAAATATTTATTATTTAACTAAGCATAGTACAAATTGTTACACGTAATTCAGAGTAGCATAAACAGTAGTACAGCAATGCTTTTAAAACTGATTTCGGTGTTAATCTTGGAAACAACTTTTGTTATATCTGTGCAGCTGAAAAAAATGCAAATAAAGACAGGAACAGATCAAGAAAAATGTGTCATACTGTCATTTTTAACCATGATTCACTGCAGTACTTAGTGATTTCTTTCGTGTTTGACATCTGTGAACTGTAAAATGTGTTTGAAAAGTACAGAACTGAAACACAAAACCCTTCTGAAAGAAAAAATTCCCTTGCCATTTCAATTTATTACAAGTATGCATAAGCATTACTCTTACACATTCGTCCCATTTGCATCATTTACATACGCACTTCCCCAATCACTAGCCCAACTGTACACTTAAGCACTTCCCATACACAAGTCTAATTCAATAAAAAAAAAAAATTTCTCCATGGTTTATTTAGTTGCTACCTTGCATTAAAACAGTAGCATGTGGATTTATTGTGCTTTTTCTGTTGTCTCTCCCCACCCCTTTTTTTCTCTTTGTTTACTTATTTTGCTTATGTGTTTCTTTTTCCTTT
This sequence comes from Protopterus annectens, assembly GCF_019279795.1. NCBI lineage: Eukaryota > Metazoa > Chordata > Ceratodontiformes > Protopteridae > Protopterus > Protopterus annectens. The sequence continues at coordinate 1,769,323,298 of NC_056728.1, forward strand.
GTTGTTTGTTTCTTTCCCATTTCATTTTTCTTTTATTCAGCTTCAAATTCCTCAGGAGCAAACAAGACACATACCTCCTAGGCTAGGGAGAAATCACCCTCTGCCTGTCTGGGGACATCCTTGCAGGGTCGGAGTGAAGGTGCTGGTCCTGCAGGCACTCCGGCACGAGGTAGTCTGGAAAACCTCACTGAATGGGCACTTTAGAGTTTGGTTCAGGATGCACTGATAGAGGTAGGGGACAGAAGAATTCAGCCAGTTGAAGCCACTTGCTGGTGCATAGAAGGCACACTTGTCCAGTTGGTGCCAACCACTATACCAACACAGGCTCCTACCCCCTCAACATCGGGACTTCCACTGCAACACCATCTGACAGTGGACATGTTTGAGGCTCTGTGGACTGGGTATATAATTGGGACTTCCTCAGCCCTTCTCCCCTTACCATTTCTCCTTCACCCTCTTCCCCATTTGCTACCCACACTACCTTCTTACAAAAAACAAAATTTGAACAATAAGGAGGTCTGTCCCCTAACTAAAACATATTGCCCAATCCTCTCCCACCTCCTCCAGCTCAAGCCCTCTTTATGTTAAGCTTTTGTGTTTACCTCTTTGTTTTGTCTCCCCTTTTTTCAATCTGTCATATCACCCCCTTTCTATTCTTTAATGAAATCATCTATCCACAAAAGGATACCCCTATATGAAAAACTTCTAATCTCTTTACTTTAAAAAACAAACAAATAAACAAACAAAAAAGAACAACTGTTTTAGCTGCTGTGCAGACAACAGCTTTGCTATAATACTTTCAGTATGACTGAGCTCAGCTGTGCTTGCCCATAATATATCAAGACACGTACCATTTACGATTCTGTGAAATACTTTGCACGTACCAACAGACAAACATTGCACAACTTACACATTTACAAAAAATGTGCGTGATTACAGAACTTCCTTTGGTTTTCCATATTCAACACAACTACAGTACACTGACCTTACTTGCATATCTGCATATCTCCGCTGTCTGCAAATGCATTGCTCAGTCCCAGACTATGAATATCACCCAAAGTTTCATCCTCACAACCAATGCTTTCTTCTAAGTTTATTATACGCAAAGTTTGTCAACCTGCATTTATAAAAATTAAAAATCAAATACCAACTGTTTGCCCAAGCAAATGTTTCAAAATCTCAATCCAGAGCCAATCCCCGATCCTCCAAAAATACCCCACCTTAATAATGTCAGCAAAAAGCTTAACATTGTTTCCTGTACCATCCTAATATCAAACATATTGTGTCTTTCGACTGTTCCCGGTTAGGGGTCGCCACAGCAGAACTCCGGTCTGCTAATGATTGGCAGTAGATTTTTACGTGGCAAGTTGCCAGTTCTGACACACAACCTTCAACGAAGGTACGCCCATTCACGCATGTCTCCACACAGAAGACGCTCTAGCTGAGAATCGAACAGGACAACGTCATATTGTGAGGCGACAACGCTACCGCAGCACCACCACCACTCCTAATATCAAAAATAAAAACATTAAATATAATTACTCCCATTTTAGATTCTGATAGCAATTATCTTGTCACAACCATCTCTCCCAGCATCCTGTCTCTGACTGTGATCATTTTCTTTATATACTCTAACTACTTTCCCACTTAATTTATTATTTTCTGCACCAATGATCTTTTCAGTTTGTTCACAAATCTCCAGTTAACAACTTTATCAAAGTCTACCCAAAATCTAGGAACTCCATGCCCAGCAGAAAACTGCTATATAATTATTTCAGTAAAAATATTGTAGTGGATTAGATAGATGTACTTTTTTCCACAAAGTAGTTCTGAAAAGAGTATAATAAATAGCTGTCTATAAGGAAGGTTCATAGGTGTACAATAGGCTAATGACCACTAGGGCCCTTATAAACCTAGCCATGCAACCCAAATGTGACCCACCAATCTAATTTATATAAGTGGTGATTTACTAACTGCATCTGTCCATCAGAGACATAGGAGCCAGACCAGGGGTGAATTTCTGATTAACCATCTATTTGTCCTAGATGCACTTACATAGGGATAGTGAGGAACTCTGCTTCACATGGATGAAAAGCATGTTCCAGAGAATGGGAATTCTCTGAGAAATATATCTGTCTCTCCAACATGTCCTATTTATGTCGCAGGCAAAATGTAGGTCTTTTAATCTAGCAGTTCTGATGCAGTTTGGTTTGTGGATGTGCAAAAGGTTTATCAAAACAGGGTCCAGGGATGCCTTGTGCCGAGCAACGATCACGTCTCAGAACAGGATATTGTGTTTATTCCTGATATTCTTTTTGTAAAGAAACTTTTTGGTTGCTCCAGTTGCTGCATGGGTCTAGTCAGATACATACTGAAGGGGGCATTGTACTCTATGATGGGTCTGATGAGGGCCGAGTACAGTGGTATTATGATCTCTATGGTCCTAAATACCATGTCTTTGCTTATAAGTTGAGCAACATTGAAGGATTTTTACTCCCTTGGACACATGTTGGTTGAAGGCTAGGTTAATATCTACATACGTTCTGAGATTCCTGACAAGTGAATCAACTTTTATGGGTGTTTTATTCATGATGTAGCTTCCTGGGGTGGTAGACGTCTCTAAAAGTACTATAATGCATTTCTTGGTAATGAGTTTTAAACCATGGCTTTGGTACCAAGCATTTGCCTGTATTAACTCCTGATTTTGCTGCAGTTAATTAAAACGTGCCTCTTTGAAGAGGGACATTGCAAAGAGAGAATCTTTCTTATCACAAGATGTTGCAGCCTTCGAGGTGCTAATAAGTTGAGGATGGAATGTATCCAATTCCCCCACATTGTGGATAGGGATCTGTATATAAGACATTTGTTCCTAGTTTCACAGAGTGTCATTTCATACATTTGTTTTCATGATAAATGACATCCTGGAAACTGACATCTGTAAAATCACAAGAGACCCGGTTTCAGCACATCTGCTTTGCCTTTTTTTTCAGCACAGTGTCTGAATAAAAATGTGTTTTATTCTTATGTTGAAGTACTCTTAGCCTATTTTCTTTTTACTTCTGATCTTGCTGATTTAATTACCCTTTTAGTCTTTTTTCCTAGTGTCAGTGTTTAATCCCTTGGTCCTCCTTATAGGTCTTGTCCTAATGTACCTGCTAAACTCTAGGGTCATCTTCCTTTTATCTCTTTAAATTTTCTATGTATACAAAGCTGCACAGCCACTCAGGATGCTTCCCCTAATCCTTATTCATGCCTCATTCAGCCTGGTCATTCCCCGCATTGTCTGAAAAGCAGCATGGTGATTGAGTAGTAAGATCTGTGCCTCCCTGATTTAATGTAGGGCCTCAGTCTTAACCTCAAGTTACTGTATCTGTAGAGTCCGCATGTTCTTTCTATAACTGTGTAGGGTTTCTCTGGTTCTTTTAGTTTTCTCTCATCTAACAAAAACATGATAATTGACTGGCTATGTTTAAAATAAAAAAAAGTTAATCAAATAGTTGGGTAGCTTCTTTAATAGTCTCCATCTGGCAATTGATTCAATATCAACTAGAAAGGATTGTTGCAGGGAATCTCAAAGGAATTTCATAGGCTTATAGGTTCATAGGATGTTACTAGGCTATTGACCTGAAGGTCTTTACAAGCCTAGCTGTTAAATCCCTATATATTACTAGATGAGAGATATCATCTATGCCCAAGGTTTTTCTAGCAAGGACTACCCACATCCAGCAGAGAAGCCGGGGCAATCCCTGGCAGAAATTTACAGTTTGTCATCCAGTCATCCAGGTTGCATTTAAACAGGGTCATGGAGGTGCTCTGCTTGATATGGATTGGAAGCCTATTCCAGAGAAGTGGCAACCTCTGAGAGATGTATCCGTCTGTCCAGCAGGTCCTGTTTACATTGCAGCCATTGAGGTCCCTGAAATGGGTGACTCTAGTCCCATTTGACTTACGGATGTGAGCATTTCCATTAGATTTTTGTCAGAGATAGTGCTGTAAACCAGACATAAGTCATTTCTAAGTAGTCTATGCACTACTGTGTACAGTGACAGTGACTTCAGTCTGTCCATATAAGACATGTGCTGGAGACCCTGAATTTTCTTAGTTTGAAATGTCTGAGCTGTCTCATGTTGCTGCAGGTGTTTGGTATGGTATATACCAAAGGGAGCATTGTATTTAATAATAGACCCAATGAGGGATGAGTACAGGGGAGTTATAACCTCTTTTGCTCTTGAGGCGATGCCTTTTCTAATCAGGTGAGTGAGTTAGAATGCCTTCCTCACCACAGTAGACACAAGGTGGTCATAGTTGAGGTCACAGTCAGCTTGTGTTTTCAGGTGTCTCACTACAGAATTGGTACTTAGGGTATTATTGTTTATTTTATAATCAGCAGGGACATTGTTTTTACTGAAGGGAATGATGATGCATTTTTTAGCATTTAGTTTAAGTCCATGGCTTTGGCACTGATCATTGTTCTGTATAAGCCCCTTTTTTAAGTACGCTGACATCACTAGGGGATTATAGGGCTTGTCTGGGATTTAAAACCAGGACCTCATGCTTTTCTTGACAAGAAGCACAAAAATGTAAAGCTTATGTCTTGCTTGCTTGACTTCTTATGGCAAGTCATGGAGAACATGCAGTTCTGTGTAAAGTTTTTTTTTGGTACGTTCAGAACAGTATATATTTAAGTATATACTGAAAATTGAGGAGTTTAATACCAATTTGACTTGGACACATATAAAAATTAAGGAGTTTGATATAAATTTGCCTCAGAAACTCAATAAATTGAGATCAGCATGGTGCTTCATGTGCCACTTTCACAGATGGAGCATATTTTGATTTAAATAATTCTGAAAGGTTGAATAAAATATTTTGAACATTTTAATCAGGTTTGTTGATTCCAAGCATAAGATTATCCTACCTGCTTCTTGCTTTTAAAATTACAAATTTTTTAATTAAAATGCTTTTGCAATATTCCTCTAGCTACTGTTCAGACAGAACCAACCTTGTCTTCCAAATTAGGTACCCTGATTTTTGATTCCTTAGGTTGTTTCAAGTTATTAGCTAATGCATTTTAATAGAAGACTTGTGAAAACATTTTGTTTACAGAATGTGATAATGGGGGCATTCTCTTTTTTATTAGTTAGTGAAAGGTTTATTTCAGACTTTAATCTGATAAACTGTTTTTTTTCTTTTCCTCTGTCATCAGTTTTGATCTTTTGGGTCTTATATCCTGCCCTGGTATGGATGGTAAAAGCTGTTCCTTTTTTCTATGTGCTACTGTATATGGTCAGATTGTACGGCCGCTGTGGTGCAGCAGTTAGCGTTGCCATCTCACAGCAGGAGGTTCCCTCATTCAAGCGCCTTCTGTGTGGAGTCTGCATGTCCTCCCTGTGGTCGAGTGACGTACAAAGACATGTAGGTAGGTGCGTGCATGAATGGGTGTGCCTTCTTTGAAGGTTGGGCATCTTAAACTTGGCACCATACAAATCCACTGCCAATCATTAGGGGACCGGAGTTCCGGTGTGGCGACCCCTAACTGGGAAAAGCTGAAAGACATTAATTTTACTGTATATGGTCAGATTTAGCTTTGATGACTCCCCGTGTGATTTATACCTGGCTTTAGGCTGTTGTGCACTATTCATTGTTTCTTTAGTGTTGCAAAGAAACCAATAAAGAAGTGATTAGAGAATTTCTTTCTAATAAAGATTACCGATTGGTAGAAATATAGAATTTGTAGGTTTTTAAAAGAAAAAGCTCTAAAACATCCACTTGCATACTTTACTTGGCTCAGTTTGGAATGTAGATTCTATTCTGCATTAACTGCTGTTTATTTCTTCCTTAGGGTTTGCATGTATTGTTATCTTGTTATCTCTCTTCTCATTATGATTTCCTTCATTCTTCTGTGATTTGAAATTAAATTTATTAACTCGAATGCAATTTGTAATGTGAAAATTCCTTTACAAATTTGCCTCTGCTGCCTAGAGTAGTGTGTCAATTCAAAATTGCAGAAGTTACAACTATAGACAACCTCTCACTTAAAAAAAACAGAAAAGAATATCTATAGCTATCTCAAATCTAATTCTACCTATATAACATCCCTATTATGTCTAGTCCCTTCCTCTAACCCCTTTTTCCCACTGCCTGTTATTTCAAACCTCCCTCCCTCTCTCCTATCCTTGATTCTTAAACCCCCCCCATATTACCTCCACTCATCTCCAGAGTTTACTTCTATACTATGTTCTGTAAAGCCTTACTGCTAAACTACTGTTTAATCTTGACTGTATTGTAAATATTGTAAATAGTTTTTGCTTACTCTATTGTTAGATTATGATGTGTAATCTGTACACTAAACTGCTACTTTTTGTACTCTAATGGAGCTTTTCTCCCCGGGTCACTGCTGAATAAGGACTTTCTGCCCAGCCAGACTAACCCGGTCAACAAATGTAAAATAAATAAATAAATAAATAAACAACTATACATACTTTACAGAAAAAGGCTAATATACTTCATCTAAGTTCTTTAGTAGCTTTCAAACCAAGCAACTTAGGAAATGTATAGAACACCTTAAAACTGTTGTGATAATACTGTAAATATAATTACATACATCTTTTTCTTAAACCATTACAATAAATATAATTTTTATCTCTTTTCTTCCTGCACCATATATTTATCTTTTTTACTATATTATCCACCTTTTTCTTCTTCTAAATCAATGCCTACTTTACTCTCCAGTTCTCAGTTTTATCACTACACCTGTAATGATACACTTTATTACTTATTTTAATCTTTATATATGGCTTACTTATTTATTTATATTTATTATTTCTTTATTGACAATCGATTACTAACAAAGTCCGACTGATTAGGAGCCCATTTTCAGTGAAGGCCCAGGGAGAAAAGATCCAAACTATTACAAACATTTTAAGAATAATAATTTTACAGTATTTAAAAATAATACAAAAAAAGCAAGTATGGTTTAAATAATTATACCAAATTAGACACTGTGTGAAAACACCAGTTAAGAGCAGATAAAAGATGTTATGTGATCCTATCTCGCCTACATTCTGTACTGATGGGTTCGGAGCCGATCCTCGGCTCCGACTCGGCACGCTATGCAATAGAGCGAAGTCTCTAATTGGCTGATCTATTCTATATCCCAGGATGCACCACCACCAATTCCCCAGATCTCGTTTGCCACTTACAAAGCAAAGACGTGGTCTCGAGCTTGGCTGAGCTAAGTGCTTTCTTTATTAGAATTTTCTGTCAGGAATTTTCTTAAACTTAACCAAAAAGCTGTTTTAACAGCTATTGTTGTGTATGAGTGAGTTTTCTGAACTTTTTTGTGGTAAAAAATTGTTTTTTCAGGGAAAGGTTTCCGTTTAAGTTAGAGGGGCCTTCCCCTCGTGCGTGAGTGAGCATTTTTGTGTAGTGTTTTGTGAGGTGATCAAGTTCCCGTTTTTAGTTAGAGGGTTCTTGGCCCTCGTGTTGTGTGACCAATACCCTTTTGGTTAACTTATATTTTACTGTAAGTGTGTTTGTTCTGATTATTCATTTTTTTCCTGTTTTTTTTCTGTTTGGCATTAGGTCAAAAGAGCACAGACCCTCTGGGTTTAAAAAATGCACTAGATGCAATTACAAAATGTCTATAATGGACGATCACTCCCTTTGCGTGTACTGTTTAGGACCCAAACACCTTCAGGAGTCTTGTAGTGTGTGTCACGCTTTTTCCTCTCGAGTCCTCCAAGAGAGGAAAAATAAATTGATTTTAAAAGGACTTATTAAGCCTACTTTTGAAGAGGCCTTATCTTCCTCTTCTTCTTCCTCAAAGAAAAAGAAATCGTCGGCTCCGACCAGCCCGTCGGAACCGACCACTAAGAAATCAAGGCAGGCTTCTCCATCGGCTCCACGGACTTCGGAGCCGAGGGCGGAATGGTCTGCCTCGATGCCTCCAGCCTCGACTCCTCTGGCTTCGGAGCCGATGGCTGGAGCTTCGAGAGTCGGATCACCTTCATCGGCTCCGCTGATTTCGGAGCCGATGAGGGTTGTTCGCTCAGACTCTTCCCCTTCGGCGCCGAAGTCCTCTTCGGCACCGAGGGAAATTACAATGGAGTCTCCTTCGGCACCGATTTTGATCGAGACAATTCGGAGCCGGTCCCCCAGTCCTTCGGAGCCGGTGGAGAAGTCTAGTCGGACCCGTTCGATCTCCTCCCGATCTTCCAAGATGTCAGATTCGGACATTGACAGGGTGCTCCAAAGGCTGTTTCAGTCTCCAGTCTTCAAAAAGTTAGTTTTGGCTCCAGCCCAGTCGGCTTCAGAGCCGATGGTCCACCCTTTAGCCTTGGTTCTTCCTCCAACAGCCTCGGCACCGTTGGAGTTGGTGCTGGTGGAGCCGATGGAGGTGTCTGGGTCGGCTCCGACCCTTACTCCTACTCCGGCCTTTGGGTCGGAGTTCGGTACACGGACCTCTTCGGTCGGCCCCGGGGGTGATGCTTCGGGACCGATGTTTTCGGTTCCGAGCCTCTCTCTCGGTGCCTCGGCTGCGGGAGTGCCGTCTGCTGTTATGGCTTTGGGGGTCGGACCTTCCCAGGATTCTGGGGGTCTGGCCTTTAGAGCCATGAGGAGTGCTTTGGCCAAATCTTCTTTGGCTACCTCCACCATCTCCCCGGCACCTTCTCTAGGCATGGAGACTGGGTCCTTTGTAGTCCCCCTGTCTCAAGACAGTGGAGCCCTGGGGCCTGAGGTCACCCCCATTGGGGGTTCCCCTCTTCCTGGAGGTCCCTCTAAAGAGTCTTCGGAGGAACCCCCAAGAAAAAAACAGTGCAAGAGGAAGCACGTCGACTTCCCTGACGAATCTATCACCTCCGACACCGATCTTGATGATGCAGAAGGTTCCCCCAAGTCGTCCTCGGATGATGTCTCCTTTGCGGACATCCTGGAAGTCCTCAAGCAACGAGGCGGCTGGCAGACCAAACCCCCTTCCTCTGACGAGTCGGTGTTCCTCAAGGCCTTCGGGGCTCAGCCCTCCTCCTCCTGGGTGTCTCCGCCCTTCGATGAGCTCTTGGATTTGATCTCTCGAAGGGCGTGGGAACATCCAGATTCTGTGGAACCAGTGCCTGCTCGCCCTAACAAATTTTTGTCAGCGCCCCCGGAAAAGGAATTTCTCACCAAGGGTGTGGCTGTAGATGCTATGGTGGTGGCATTTGCTACCCAGCAAGATGTGGCAGAGGCTTCGACGTCCATCCATCCCCCTAATAAGGAGTCTAGGAGCATGGACCGGTACGGGAAGCGCACCCTTTCTTCAGCAGCCTTTACATTAAGGTCTCTGAATTACCTCACGCACTTCACTAGACTTCAGAGGGACCTGATCAAGGAACTCTCAGATACCCTCTCTGGTAACCTGCCTGAGCAGTTAGCCCAGATGGTTAGCTCTCAGTTGGCTACCCTGTCATCGATATCGAACTCGTCCATGAGGCTCATTTCGTATGCAGCAGAGGGGGCGAGTAGAGCGGCGGGTACGGGTGTTGCTCTACGGAGACAAGCCTGGCTCCGCCTGTGTCATTTTGCGGAGGCCTTCAAGTCTTCCTTTGCTGATGCTCCCTTTGATGGGTCCTCTTTGTTTGGACCCAAGGTAAAGGACACCTTGACCCGCTGTGAACAAGAGGGTAAAACTTTGACTGCCGTAGGAGCATGGTTTTCCTCTCCCTTTCGTCCTTATCCCAAGGCTAAAAGAGGAGGGAAAATGTGGTTCTGTAAATCTCAGAAGAATTACCCCTCACAGCAGGACGATCCCCCCTCTAGAGGCAGAGGAGGGGGAAATTTTTCTGGAAGATGCCGTCCCAGAGGCAGCAGAGGCCCCCGCAACACTGGAGACCGCGAGTCCTTTCGTGGCTCTTCAACCTCTCAGCATCCCTGAAGGATTGCCTGACTGCGCAGCTCCGGAGCCAGTCGGGGGTCATTTTTCGAGGCACCTAAAGGCCAGGGAGAGTATCACTCAGGACCAATGGGTGCTCCGAATCATCGCCGGAGGTTACGTCATCCCCTTTTCACACCCCCCCCTCCATCCAGGAAAATCCCGGACCCCCCACCCAGTCAACGGGATATTGCAGCCATCGAAATTTCAAAGCTGCTTCAAAAAGGAGTCATCCAACCGGTCCCCATAGACCAGACTGGATTAGGGACTTACTCAAAATTCTTTTTAGTGCCAAAAAAGACCGGGGACTTGAGGCCCATTTTGGATCTCAGCAACCTGAATCGATCAGTCAAGAAGTCCAAGTTCCAGATGGTCACCTTACAATCCATTCTCCCGCTACTGGAGAAAGTGTTTGGATGTGCTCCATAGATCTCAAGGATGCCTATTATCACATTCTGGTACATCAGGCGTCCAGGAGACATCTGCGCTTCAGCCTGGGAGACAGTCATTTCCAGTTCTGCGCCCTGCCCTTTGGTCTCACCACAGCCCCCAGGGTGTTCACCAAATGTTTGGCAGTGGTGACTGCTCACCCGAGGAGTCTAGGATTCCAGGTGTTTCCGTATCTAGATGACTGGCTCCTAACTGCCACCTCCAGGCATCTACTATTACAGAACCTAGCAGCCACTATATCTCTAGGAACCTCCCTAGGAATCACCTTCAATTGGGCAAAGTCTGTGCTGCTGCCATCTCAGCTTATACGGTTTATTGGGGTAGACATAGACTCAAGGTAAATGCGGGTCTATCTTCCTACAGAGAGAATAGAAACATTACAATCTCAAGTCCGAGCATTGCTCCTCAAACGCCGAGACCCAGCAAGGATGGTCCTACAACTGTTGGGTTCCATGTCGGCTACCGTTCTCCTGGTCCCCTTAGCAAGATTACACATGAGGATTCTCCAGTGGCTCCTGTCGGTCCAGTGGTCATATCAGAAACTTCCTCTCAGTCACCAAATTATAATTACGGAGACGTGCAAACAGGACCTCCGTTGGTGGCTTACCTCGTCCAACCTGGATCAGGGGCGACCTTTCGTTCCTCCTCCTCCAGTGGCCACTTTGACTACGGACGCCTCCCAGACGGGGTGGGGGGGACATTACCTGGGCAGGTCAGTTCAAGGCAAGTGGCACCCCGACGAGACTTCCCTACATATCAACATACTGGAAATGAGGGCAGTGCTTCTGTCGCTTCAAGCACTACACTGCTACCTCCCCAAAGGTATGATTGCCGTTCAGTCCGACAACATGTCAGTAGTCTGGTACCTGAACAAGCAGGGAGGGACCAGGTCCTACCCTCTTTGCAGAGAGGCCATGAGAGTATGGAATTGGGCTGTTGCAACCAACCATTTCTTGGTAGCAACACATATTCTGGGGAGATCCAATGTGATAGCCGACAGACTGAGCAGAACCATTCTCTCCCCGCACGAGTGGTCTCTGAATGACAGAGTAGCATCTCAGATCTTCAGAAGATGGGGAACTCCTTGTTGCGACCTCTTTGCAACTCCCCTCAACACGAAATGTCTATGGTTCTTTTCTCTTACCCCGAGTCTGGGGAGGTTTCCCAAGGACGCCCTAGTCCAAGCTTGGCCCACCGGCTTACTGTACGCCTTTCCTCCGGTTCCCCTTCTCCCCAGGGTGATCCAGAAGGTGATTCACTTGCAGTGCAAGATGATTTTAGTTGCCCCATACTGGCCTCGTCAAGTCTGGCTGCCATTTCTTGAAATACGCACTGGACGGTCCATGGTTCCTGGACCAGGTTCCAGATCTCTTGATCCACCAGTCGGGACAGCTTCACCAGTCCCTTCACTCACTGAAGTTAACAGCTTGGCTCCTCCACTTCCGACTATAGTCAGGAACCAGGTTTTAGACTCAGAAGTTATACATATCTTGTCCTCAGCCCACAAGAATTCGACTAAGAAAATGTATAATAGTAAATGGAAGAGATTCGCCATTTGGGCCCAACTCCGGGGTTTAGATCCCATTACTGCCCGGTGGCGGACGTTTTGAAATTCTTAGCTTCCCTATTCAATCAAGGTTCTTCGGTCTCTACCATTAAGGTTCAATTAGCAGCTATTTCTAATTTTCATGCAAGTATAGACTCACCTTTGATGAGCAATAAGTTGTATAAAGCCTTCATGAAAGGTGCTGGGCTGCTACGTCCTCCAGTTTCTCATCCTGCTCCACCATGGGATCTCAATTTCGTATTAGGTGCCTTGACCTCTTCCCTCTTCGAACCGGCAGCAACTTCTGACTTGAAATTTCTTTCCTGGAAGACCGCTTTTTTGGTGGCAATTACATCAGCCAGAAGAGTTTCGGAACTTCAAGCCCTATGTGTCAACCCGCCGTACCTGGTTTTTCACAAGGATAGAGTATCCCTTAGGCCTAATCCATCTTTTGTTCCCAAAGTTTGTTCGGTTTCTGTCTTCAACAGTCTTTGGAACTTCCAGTTTTCTACCCCAATTACTCAGACAGAGCAGAATATATCTTCCATTCATTGGATGTCCACAGACAATTGCGTTTCTACTTAGATAGGATGCACCAAACACGAAAAACAGATCAGTTGTTTGTGTCCTTTTCAGACAATAAATTGGGCAAAGCCATCACGAAGGTCACTATTGCCAAGTGGATCAGAGACTGTATCAATCATATTTATTTTCTTTCTAATAGAGAGCTTACAACCACTGTGAAAGCTCATTCTACAAGGGCTATGGCTACTTCAACAGCTAAGCTTGCCATTAGTGACATTTGTGCTGCGGCTACCTGGTCCTCTCCTCACACCTTTATTTCTCATTACAAATTGGATGTGGCATCTCAGGGGCGAGCTTCCTTCGGTTCCACAGTTCTCAGGAGTGTTTTCCAGTGAGCCACCCAGGAATCAGGTGCTAGGGACGCTGTCCCATCAGTACAGAATGCAGGCGAGATAGGATCACATAACATCTTTTAGTTATGTACTTACCATAACTTTAGATGTTTAGAATCCATCTCGCCTACATTCCTAATACCCACCCTCCTTCCCCCTGCCTTGGAGATCAGAAGAGACCGGACGGTTCGAGTTCGACCGTTTCATCTTGAAACATCTGGCAATGTTATATCAGCAGTGCATGTGTGGGTGCATGTGTGCGGACAAACAAGATCTGGGGAATTGGTGGTGGTGCATCCTGGGATATAGAATAGCTCAGCCAATTAGAGATTTCGCTCTATTGCATAGCGTGCCGAGTCGGAGCCGAGGATTGGCTCCGGACCCATCAGTACAGAATGTAGGCAAGATGGATCCCAAACATCTAAAGTTATGATAAGTACATAACTAAAAGTTATATGACAATGATTTAATAGTTAGAGAAATTTTAGTCAGTTTTAGAGAAATTAAAGGTAAGTTGGTATAATACAAACAGGGATTGCAATATGAAGTGAGAGCTTGACATTTAGTTTACTGCTAGTTGAATATTTCCAGTTAACTTTTCTATATGTGTAATTTAGAATGTTGTCATGATTTTATGTTTCTGTAATGAAGCAAATTTCTGTTGTTTGTATAATCTCACCATTATTCATTGCACTATATATGTATGTGATTAAACTGATATCTGTTGTTTTGTAATGTCTTTTCAAAAATAAAATCAACCAAGTAACAAGAGTTACCACTAAAGAAAACACAATTCTGAGCGAGAAATAAATAAACGAAAAAGTCATATGAAGGAATAAAACTGGTTGCTCAGAACGGGCCTCAAGCAGGCATAAACAGAATCAGCTGGTAGTCTTTTTCAGACCGGACAATGCAAAACAAAACTGTTTGTTCAAATAATGAATAACTCGTCTCTTCAGACCATAGACAAATCCAAGATTCCCAAAAGGAACCAAAGATAGTGTTGCTTCTGTAAAATGAAGGTTTATTAACAAACAGGTAAGCACTTTCGCTAAAATAGCTTTATCAAACCATCAGGAGCACAAGAATGAGAAGCACCTTATATACAATCAATGCATCTCTTTTCAAAAATAGCCCAGAAAGTTGCTGAAAAGTGTTCTGTACAAGCCAACTACCCAGTAAAACAATCACTAAATCAATCTTTAAATAAATAAATTTCTGTTTGACCAGATAAGTGGATGACTTTGCCCCCCACACCCCAACTTTATATACCAACTCCGAGATCACAGTACAGTGGAGAAAAGGGCAAAGTCGTGTACTTGGCCAACTACGTTTTGGCCCTGGGAGTATTCAACAAATCACAGAAATGATTTTTGCTGAGTGATGGTCGATGAATGCATGTTCGCTGGAAAATATTTTCAGCGAACTAATATAGACACCAAATGGTGATGTGCCTAGTTCATGCAGAGATGCCATTTCCATTCAAGAAGGCAGAAAAATTGAGCTGCAGAAGGAAAATTATAGTGTGATGCAGCAGGTGAAAAGAAACTTAGTGCTGACCAAAATGGCAGACCATTCCTGGGATTCTGAAAGGCTCAATGCAATGTAGGAGCCTTAGCTTAGATGGTTTTCACATTGTGTTGAACATTCTGATTCAGAGGCTGTTCTACTGCTAAGGTTTACCCTTTTGAGAAACTCAGCATGGACAGAGATCTTGCAGGTGAAGCTGCATCTAATGTATCAGTTCAGGGGAGTGGTTAATGCTAATTAGTCATGTGATCTCCCTTGGAAATGCCCATGACTCCTGATCTGAACAGAGAATGACTTGATCAAGTCAAATTTTACTCTAGGAGGAAAAAGTGACCTTAATAAAAATATGGCAGTCACCCATTTACTCCTATGGGAATACTTGCAATAAAGGTTAGTGGGTGTGCATGCTAGGATGTGCATGTGTGTGGACATGTATACATATGTCAATATGGGCATGAATGAGGCTGTATGAATATATGTATGTATGTATGTATGTATGTATGTATGTATGTATGCATGTATGTACCTGCCTGGCTGGCAACACAAGGGTGGTTTAGGTAGGGAATCGAGTCTGGATATAAGTGTGTGCATTCTGGATTATGCATGTGAGTACATGGCTGAGTGTTTCAGTGACTGTGATCAAGTTTAGGGAGAATTGTTTGCTGCTGTGTGTGTGTGTGTGTGTGTGTGTGTGTGTGTGTTTGTTTGTATATGGGTGTTTGAATGTGTGTGCACAGACTGCTAGGGAAGACACTAGCTTGACCAGATATTACAGCACTGGTGTTCAATTCATAGACATGCTAATGAATATATAATGATGTTCTTCTCATTGTGGCCAGACATGTCTTTGAATCACATTTTCTTACCATTCTGCTAATTGACCAACCATGTTGGGCAATTAGTGTGAGAGGTGAGCATTTCTTTCAATCCTGGAGTATGTCTCCTGTGAGTAAAATGTCAAGTAAAAATTTAAATGAATAGGGATAGTGATAGAGAACAACAAGGAGATTTTTCTAAACTATAAGCTTTAAAACAAGAGTAGGATCAGCAGGAAGAGAGTTCCAAGTTTTGACAACAGAATTAGCAAACAGAGAGTCTCCAGCAGAGTTGTTGATTTTGGAGGTTTGAACCTGTTGTTTATTAGAAGAGTGAAGTGACCTCAGGTTGCTATAAGGGTTGATGATATTTTTTTAAGTGCAGGTGTATTATCAGGGTGGTTGAGAACTTTATGGGCAATTATAAGCTGGTTGCACTGAAGTAGGCTAGGCCACTCTAGCCACCCCAGAAGATTTAGCTTGTGACAGTGGTGGGTCATATAGGCTGTGCCTGTTGCAAATCTAGCAATATGAATATAACAGGTGAAGAGTTTGCTAAGAGCGGATTTGTTCAAATTAGTGAGTAGAGGGGAGGCATAGAGAAGAGTGGAGAGTAGATGGGAATGAGCAATAGCAGTCCTAGCAAATGGAGTAAGGAGAGGTTTGATCTTATAGAGGGAGACTAGTTTTTTGTTAATGGTTTTGATAGTTTGATTGACATGGATATCAAATTTGAGGGTGTTGTCTGTTGTGACGCCTAAGAGTTTGGGTTGCGCATCTGGGGAGATAATGGCACCGTTATTAGATTTTATGGTAAAGAGTAGTGAGGAAGGCTTACACATGGGGGAGAAAAGGAGCAACTTTGTTTTGTTAGGGTTTAATATCAGCTGACAGAGTGCCACTTTTCTATTATATTGAAAGTATTCTGGGTTAATGTCATTAGATCTGTCAGGGAGGTGGCTGAACAATTCAAGGTGGAGTCATCTGCATATTGGATACAGGTAGCATTTGGGATGACAATGGGAAGGTCATTAATAAAGAGAGAGAAAAGAAGGGGCCCTAGTATGGAGCCCTGGGGGACACCTAGGGTGATGGATAGATGGGTTGATAGTTTGTCCTGCCATAGGATGCCTTGTTGTTGACCACACAGGTAAGATTGGAACCATTATAGCACATGGCTATTTAATGGGAATGCCTTAAGGGTGTACATGAGTATTTTTTGGTTGACCATATCGAAAGCCTTGGAGAGATCTAAAAAGAGGGCTGAGGAAAGCTTGTTATTATTTCAGTTATGGTTTATGGTATTAGAGAAGGATAGGAGGGCTGAGGTGGTACTGTGGTGTGGCCTAAAACTGTGCTGAGAGTTAGCCAACAGCTTATTCTGGATAAGATAATGCATAAGTTGTTTATGGACACACTTCTCCATAATTTTAGCCAATGGTGACAGAATAGCTATGGGTTTAAAGTTTGATAGTTCAAAGGAGTTGCCTCCTTTATGGAGTGGTATTACATGAGAT
This sequence comes from Protopterus annectens, assembly GCF_019279795.1. Lineage (NCBI taxonomy): Eukaryota > Metazoa > Chordata > Ceratodontiformes > Protopteridae > Protopterus > Protopterus annectens. Next base: position 1,769,339,983 of record NC_056728.1, read on the forward strand.
ATTTTCCAAATGGAGGGGATGGTGGCTTCAGATAAGGTTCTGTTGATTATGATGGAGATGGGGTATGCTATGGCATCTGCTGCTTTTTGTAGATACTCTGGTGGGAGGAGATCAGCTGCTAGAGTAGTTGGTTTTAATCTCTTAATTAGAGATCTGATAAGTGATGTAGAAACAGACTGAAAGCTAAAGGAGAGTGAGGTATTAGCTAAAGGAGAGTGGGGTATTAGCTAAAGGAGAGTGGGGTATTAGCTAAAGGAGAGTGGGGTATTAGCTAAAGGAGAGTGGGGTATTAGCTAAAGGAGAGTGGGGTATTGGCTGTGGCAGAATTTGGGTTGGAGCAGCTGGTTGCCATTTGGCTGGCTAGGGATTGGATAGTCTTTGTGAAGAAACCATTGAAGGTATTTGCAATATCCTCTGGGGCTGTATGGTTGGAAGCTGACAGGGTAGGAGTGGAGGACTGTCCTAGGTGAAGAAGTTTGTTTATTCTTGCCCAAAACTTTTGAGGTTTGTTGTGATGTTTTTCTTGAAGATGGTAGAAGAAGATTTTTTTGTCTAGTATAATAGTTTTTTTTGTGTGATTCCTTAGCTGTCGGTATCTGAGTTGATCTAGTGGGTCTTTTATTGCACGCCATTTGTACCATGTCTTATTTCTAGGTATGATTTAAGATTTGGTATCTTTTGAGAGCCACAGGGCAGTTTTTGTTTTGGTTCTAATGGAGCGAGCAGGAGCGTGAGAATCAAGAATAGTAAGGAATATAGAATTAAAGTATTCCACTGCATTGTCCAGTGAAATGTGCTTTAGGATTGACCAATTGCAAACTTTAAGTTCATTTTAAAAATTGGTGGAATTGAAGTTCTTATTATTTCTGATGGTTTTAAAGGTGGTCTGGTGAGGGTTGTCCACCTTGTGCTTGATAATGTATGTAAGTAAGTGGTCACTTAGGTCATCTGGGAGGGTCCCTGACTTGTATATATAGGGGTGGCTGTTGATAAGTATCCAATCTAGGATACTGTCTTTGTCATTGCGTTTGCCTATCCTGGTGGGGGAGGATATGGGCTGCATAAAACCATGTAGGTTTACATGGGTTGTAGGAGATTCCAAGGAACAGGTGCTAAATCAATATTAAAATCTCCAAGCACCATACTTTCTTGGGGGTAGATACTGGATAACCAGTGGAGGATATCCTCTAGGGTGTTTGTATTATTACCTGGGGGAATGTAAATGCAGACAATGTTTATGCATTTGTTATTGTTAATCTGTAGTTTGCTAATAAGAATTTCTGTATTATTAAACTGGGATGGTTGTAGGGAGACTGTAGTAACATCTAGTGTATTTTTATAGAGTACAGCTACCCCACCACCCTTCCTAGTAGTACAATCTAATCTAAGGATGTCGTACCCTGGTGGTATTACCTCATTGTTACAGTACAGCTACCTCATCACCCTTCCTAGTAGTACAATCTAATCTAAGGATGTCGTACCCTGGTGGTATTACCTCATTGTTCCAGTACACCTACCCCACCACCCATCCAAGTAGTACAATCTAATCTAAGTATGTTGTACCCTGGTGGTATTACCTCATTGTTACAGTACAGCTACCACATCACCCTTCCTAGTAGTACAATCTAATCTAAGGATGTCGTACCCTGGTGGTATTACCTCATTGTTACAGTACAGCTACCCCATCACCCTTCCTAGTAGTACAATCTAATCTAAGGATGTCGTACCCTGGTGGCATTACTTCACTGTCTTTAGTTACCGGTCTTAGCCAGGTCTCCGTAAGACATAATACATCGGTGGAGTAAACTGCTAAGAGGGCATGCAGATTATGGACCTTATTGTTTATGCTTCTGATATTTAGTTGGCAGGTCAGGAGAGAATTAGGGGGCCTATTAGCCAGTGTTATGTTAGAAGGAATATTAGTTTGGGAACTGGAATCAGCAGGTGGGGATGGACCAGGGTTTAGGTGGATGTCTCCATCCATTGTTGGGCTGTAATGTAAGCTAACTGAGTTTCATAATTTTGTTTATACATTTTTGGTAATGTTTAGTTTTGGGGCTGATATACCTGGGTCTAATCGGGTGGCAGTTTTTAGGAATGGTGGGGTCAGGTATATGGGGAATTATGAAGTGGTCAGTATTCTTTGATACTGATGCAAAATTGCTATGCTAAAATGACAGTCTAATTCATAAAAAAAAAAACATCCAATTGAATTTTATTATAATTTTTTCTTGAACGTGAGGACACTTGTTTCTTGCGTTTCTGTTTGCTACTAACATTGAAACATTTCTCATCAAGAACTAAAGACAGTTTAGTATCCAAAATGACTGAAGACAGATTCCACAAAACTGACATTATATAGCCATATTTACAGATGGTGATATCAGATGGTTCTAGTAAGTTCCTAAACATTAATTCATATGACACTTAAGTATAACTGAATCATTTTTGATTAGGCTATTTGGAAGCATGTAACAGATGAGATACTATGAGGAGTTCCCAACATACCATGCTGTGTGACAGGATAGAATGAAGAATAGCCAGATAAGTTAAGAAGTATATCAAACATGCATGCTTCAAGTGTAAATGTGTAAAATGGCTCATTTCCACAAAGCTCACAAACACTTTGTATCCAGTGCAATCCTACCAAACATAAATACTTTAAATTGACTTTTTGCAATTTAAGAGCACTGCTCTTGTATTTTTGTGCCATTTTTCTCTGTAAAGTGCTATGCTTTTAATTGACCCAGCATTTGGTTTCTCTGCAGTGTAGTCATTTTAAAAATGTGTATTTCTAGCTGGTTTGCTTGACTGACCTGTCTGAGCTCACTTTGGGCTAATTGCACTATGGATTTACATTAAGAAGACCTGGTACTGCTTTTCTAATGGGAATAGAAAGTGGCCTGCTCTGTCTGGGCTGAGAATCACACAGGAAGGCTTTACATGAGACTGTTTGACTGCTTAGAGGGCTTTTTGATTTGTTTAGTCAGTTTTCTCTTCTTCTATAAATTTGGCATGTTTGCACAGTTCTTAGCTCATTTCCACAGAGCTCACTACCACTTGGCTTGCATGCAGAGCAATGCTAGCACAGATAAGTACTAAGATATGTAAGAGTCCTGGTGCATACTGCTGTATTTTTGAATTGTTTATTGTATTTTCCTACCCTTTATCTCTGTAAAGTGTTATACTTTTAACTGACCTTGTTGCTGGTTTCTCTTGAGTTGTAGTCATTTTAACATGGTGTGTGTTTCTATCTACTTTGACTGTCCTGTTTGACTTAACTTTGGGCTAACCGTACTGTGGTTTTACATTAAGAAGGCCTGGGACTGCTTTTCTAGTTGGAGTAGAAGGTGGTCTTCACTGTCTGAGCTGGGGATCACAAAGACTTTAAGTGAGACTCCTTGATTGGCCAGAGGGCTGTTTGCTTTGTATATTCTCTTTTCTCTGCCTCTTTTCATTTGTCGTGTTTACGAAATGCTGCTTAGCAAACAGTCGTAGTTAATAGTGCCATATCTATACGCAGACACACGGAATTGAACATTTCCATATAAAACTACCCCTGAAACGTCTGCAGTACATAGTTGTTCAAAGAGCATTTAGTCTGAGCACTGAGGAGCACCCCTTCATGAGTCTGGTCTTAGATATCCCTAATTGTAGTCTATACTCTCAGAGCTACCAAGTTAGTCAGCTCTAAACCCTTCTTGTAACATCTCTTTGTAGAGGATGAAATACAGTTTCATAGTCATAGATATGCAATTCTCTGCTGTATTTGCAGCCAGCCTGGTGGACATGAGCATCTTTAGGCAATATAGCAATCATCTCATGTTTATTGACAGACAATTGATACAATGTGTAAGAGATGTAATTATGTAATGTCATTGCCTGTAAAACGCACATACACACACACACACACACACACACACACACACACACACACACACACACACACACACACACACACACTCTCTCTCTCTCTCTCACACACACACACACACACACACACACACACACACACACACACACACACACACACACACACACACACACACACACACACTCATACAGGACACACACCTCACATAGTACAGACCAGACCCATAGACCCACATATGATGGGACTCTTAAATGTAGTCTCCCTAAACCACAATGGCCTTCCAGACATTGCACAAGCAAAAAGCATCCTCAGCAACCTCAAGAGCATTCTGCAAACTCAACACCCAGCATGACACATACATTCACATTCCACAGTGTCTCTGCTTCTAAGCCAATAAGGCACACCACCACACAGACCAATATTTTATTTAAAGGAGACTGTAGTGTGAGACACACAGATGTCCCACTCACTAGGCTAGGAAAGGATATAACCATGGTCAGCTGTCTGTCAGGGGGCCAGGGTCCATCAGATCACACTCGCACTTAGGTCATTGAACCAAAAGTACCAGTATGACTCAGCCATAATCCATCTGGGCATAAATAACCTGAAACATACCTGCCTGGACTACATGAAAAGAGACATGATGGAGCTTTCGTGCTCCAGGGCAGTATGTGTCTAGTATTGTGCAGCATTCTAACTTCTCCTTCGATAATGTCCCAATATGAACATAAAATAATTCACTTTAACAATTAGCTTGAGTATGGTGTCATTTGAAGGGGGTATGATATTTTTCTGCCTGGAAATATAAGGTCAACAGACCACGCTGCTTTGCCAGGGATAGTCTGCACCTGTCCCCTCTATGATTTTGTATATTGGCTAAAACCTTGTCCACCACCATACTGCCTTTTCTACACATTGCCGACCTGATAAACCTAGTGACGTAGCTAAACCAACCCAGGAAAATCTGAAGACGTTACTGCTCATTGCCAGGGGTTTAAAGAAGAAACTTCACTCCCTGCAAGCTCTCCTCACCCTGGAGAATGTAGACATCTGTGGTGTTACTGAGACATGGTTTGAAGCCAGTGAGAGCACCTTGACAGTGCACACGCTACAATGCCTTCCACACATTTAGACCAGCTACTGGACAGGAAGGGACAAAAGGTGGTGGTGTCTCTATTTACATTAAAAACAAGCACACCTCAAGGCTGGTCTATCAGTATGAAGCACTTGAGCTTCTCCACATCCAGATTGCCTTAGACAAAGTCCCATGTCATATCCTTGCAATCTATAGGTCCCCCTCTATGATCCAGGAAAACCATAATACATACTTAAACTCACTGAAGATGCTTACCATTCAATCTAACACCATACTCATAGATGACTACCCCACTGTAAACTGTGTGTCATACATGACCTCTAACATACAGGTCCAAAGATTCCTGGACTTTGTAAATGCATACATTTTGGATAATTTAGTCTGTACATACACTAGGTGTACAAACAACCTTGACCTGGTCCTGACAAATATGGCGGAACATTGCACTCTTCCTAATGTAATGTCCTTGCTGGTCAGGTCAGACTATAAAGCTGTTGCCTTTGAAGTAAAGGTAAAATTAGGGACATGGACTAACCCTAGATCTTTTAGAAAATATGCTAGGGCAAACATCCTACTGCTAACTTACACCATGGAAAAACTTAGAACCCCTGAAATCCATGAGAACACTGCTGCCTATGCAAAATCCTTCACAGAAACCCTGTATAATCATATTAACAGCTGCATAGGGGTAGTTGTACCTACCCAGATTAAGCACAGACTTAACTCAAAAAACAAGTGACCCTAGTAGATTCCAAACATTGCTAGGTCATATCACAAAAGGAAGAAATTCATGGCAAAAATGGGAGGTAAAATGCCTAGAAAAGTAAAAAAAAAAACACAGCAACTTAAACAAGCAACTCAGGGGGTTTACTAAAGTCCGCCAAATGTGAGGTAAAATTAGAGTCCCAGCCAAGGACAATTACAAAGCTTTCTTCAACTATGTCCATAACCTCAAAGGTAATACAGAGCAATGCAGCAAATTAATTGTAAATGGTGTTACCTCTACAGAGCTAGAAGATAAAGCAAACCTCCTGACTAACAAATTTAGCTCCAGTTTTACCCCCCTCCCCTGACAGATGCCCCTCAGGAAATATCCACATCCATAAATCCCAACCTTTCACTAGAGAGCAGGTACTCAAGATGGTTTCCAATGCCAAGAGCACTGCATTGATGGGTCCTGATAATATCCCTGGATGCCTCCTTCGTAGCATAAAACATGAACTATCAGGACCACTAGAAACACTATTTAACCACAGTCTCAAGAATGCTTCATGACAAACAAATGGAGGACTGCAGTGGTTATCTCACTGCACAAAGGTGGGCCATCCATGGACATGGGGAATTATTAACCCATAAGCCTGACTAGCCTGATATTCAAAGCTATGGCGGAAATAATCATGGGCATCCTAAAAGACAACATAGGTAACCTACAAACATTGGACCCAAATCAGCTCAGGTTTGTCAAGGGCAGGTCTTCAAGAAATTCACCAGGACAATGGATATGGGCAAAATGTTGCATAGTGCCAACCTCATCCTGGCCAAGGCATTTGACACAATACCCTACTTGGGCATTGTAGAAAAACTCACTAAACTAGGTATAAACCCATACATCATCCACTCAATAGCAAGCTGGCTTACAGACAGGACCCAAGAAGTTAAAATAGGGAAACCTACCTCCATAAAAATGCCAGTTATAAATGAGGTGGTTCAGGGCTTAGTGCTGGGAATGCTTCTGTTTGGCATCTACTTCTCTGAGGTCAAGGCTAACATCAAGGAGTTCTGGCTGAGCAAGCATGCAGATGACTGTGAATTGGGTGCAGTCATTGAATCCCCCAAGACACAAATATCTTCCAAGAAGGTCTGACAGAGACTAATAACTGGTGTCAGAATTATGGTCTAAAACCTAACATCAAAAAATACGGCATAGTATCTTTCCCAAAGATGGACAGTCCAGCAAACTATTACATTCACAATAAGCCTCCAAGAGTAGACACTGTAGTCAGGGATTTGGAAAAGCATGGAGACAGTGATTTAGCATTTAACCTTCATGTGTCTCCTGTAGTGAGGAAATCATTCTATGTTGCACAACTTATAAGCAGGGATATGGCATCTAGATCCATACATATCATTTTACTGTTGTAATCTGCTCTCATAAGACCAATCATTGAGTACAGTGCAACCTTCAGTTTGTACCTGGCCAGGTATATGCAATAACTGATGTGTCCTCAGAGATTCTTCACAATAAGAATGCATGGTATGCATACCTCTCAAACTCTGAGAGCAAGATATCTGGACAAAGCCATAAATAAAAGTAGGACAAAGGCCCAAAAATAGCAACAGCTTTTAAATACTGCTCTTACAAACTTAGAAAGTTGGTAGAATAACAGGTTTTACATTAGCATGAATTTTCTGAAGGGTATGAAGTCTGAAACTTGTCTGTCATTATTTTCTAATTTCAGTCTTTAATGATTTGCCACTAATTTGCCAGAAAACCACCATTTTATGAAAAACTAACCAAAAATAGGGTTCCTATTAAACGATCAAAGATGCATTCTTTTGAATGCATCTTGATTGAACTTGAAAGCACGAAAAGGCAAAATAGCGAAACGGCATATAAGCGCATTCTTTCCCTGGGAAAGAAATTGCTTGGCAGCTTCAGTTACTTTGCCATTTTTGTCACTGTAGTGCGATCTCGGAGTTGGTATATTTAAGTAGGGGGGTGTGGGGGGTGAAGCCTCGCACTTTAAGTAATGTTTTAATTTTTTTTTTTTGTGTGGAACAGCGATTTTTTTTCCCTTGGGAAAACAATCGCTGTTCTAAGCATTCGCTATTGTATGCTTTTGCTTGCATGGGTTCTATAAATCATCATTCACTTTTTTAAGTATTCTATGATTTAACATAGACCCCAAAAATATATATAGCAAAAATCTGGACATTCTGTGAAAATCTGTACAGTTGAGAGGTATGATTGGTGTAGAAAACAAGTCCTATGTTGACCACCTCAAAGCCTTGTCCTTATATTTAGTCTCCTACAGGCTGATCTACACCTAGACTACAAATAACCCTCTGATCTAGCCCTAATGGACCTGTGCACATTTGTAAAACAAATGGCATCATGAACCTCTGATTCATGGACCTAAACATTGATAGCAACATAAACAAAGCATGCTGGATGTTCAGGTATGTGTTTCAGGGGCTTCTCCTTTTCTGGAAGATGTTTCTCATCCATGTGAATTGGAGTTCATCCCTGCACTTATTCAAGTGAAATGTGTATCAGTGCATGGGAAACTGTAAATATACCCCAAATCTGGTAGCTATGTATATCTGACATGGCTTAGTGGTAAATCACTTTGGCTATGGTGTCCAGGGTCCTGGTTTCGAGACTTGCAAAGGCTGATTATTTACATCTGACGTGGCTTAGTGGTGAAATCACTACTGTCTAAAAAAACTCCAGCTATACTGTGTCACATATCGTCTACTCAGAGGTGGTTTCTGCTTTACATACAAGGCCATGTCAAACCCAGAGCTGTTAGACATGCTACACTTAAAGAAATCCCAATCCCTCAGAGCCACATGCTCCAGGGATGTAAACCTTGTCATCACAATGATCAAAACATGCTGGAGGGATAGGTTCCTGACCCAGAGACTCCCCAGACTCTGGAAAAGACTGCCCATACATGTCAAGCAGAGTGCCTCTTTGGCCCTCTTCAAAAGGAACCGTGACGATTGGATGGGAGATAGGAAATTCACCCTGGGATCACGTCAGTCACCCTGCTAGACAGGGGTCCAGGGAAATAAATATTGTGAGAAGAAATAGCCAGGGAATTGTTATGGCTAGCTTGTATAGGCCCTATGGCAGATAGCCTTGTACCAACCTATGAACCTATTAGAGATACGGAGTTTGTAAATAATCGGCCACTCATGTCAAGAACGTATACCCCATGAACCCTTAGGAACCAATAGCTATCAAATTTTATTGTGAAGCATTAATAGGCTTAAACACTATCCTTTGATCAATAGCCTAGTACTCTACTATGATACTATGAAATTTCTTATTAAGAACATATGATCAACAGCAATGATTTTGACAAATTTCAAAATAAAATGGCAACAGTGCTATAGTAGGGTGCCAAGATCATAGTATGGGCGGCTACAGTTGAGGTTTTATATAGGAATGGCAGATTATGGTGCAGCTATAGGTGGCCAAGTTGAAATTCCATGAGCTTCAGTTGCCTGAAGCCCAAGACACCGAAGAACCCAATGTCAATCACTGTTTTCCATAGGAAATCACTGGCAGTGTGATTTAAGTGTGTGTTAACACTTATGTCTTTGTTTTGGGAGCTTTCTCCCTTTTTTAAGGTGGCACAACCAGGGAATTTTGTATATACACATATATATATATATATATATATATATATATATATATATATATATATATATATATATATATAAGTTTAGGGGATGTATGCAGGGTATTTCAGACAGTTTTTGGTGTTTTGTTTCCTTAGCATTCTGCTGTTCAAGGTTCCTTAGTAAAACCATAAATTATTCCCTCAAGTTTCTGCTAAGTCTTTCAATACCATTACAACCACTAAAGTGACTCTTATATAATGAGTCTGACTGGAAGTAGAAGAACTGTGAATACATCTTTAAGATGTTGAAGAAATGTATCAGCTGAAGTGCTTACTCACTTTGTTCCATAGTTGCCCATAATGTTGGCACGCAATGTTTTATTGTACAGAAATGAGACTTATCTACTACATATCATCTATGTACAGAGAGATGCAGGGCATGCACTTCCAAATCACTCAATAAAGCTTATCAGATTTATGATTAGTTAAATACAGAAGCCTTTTGTATTGCCTGAGGAGAGAGACCATTCTAATATTACTTGTGCAGAAAAAGATTAATTCTGGCAAAGGTGCCACTATTTCTATTCAAAGGAAGGAGGTATTTACAATGGCTACAGATCTGCTGCAGCTCTAGTCCCAGATTTTGGGGAGGTATGCTTATGATACTGATTAAAAAGAAGCAGGGCAACATCAAAATACCAGCAGATTGACCTGGTCGCCATATAAATAGCCTACAGAACACTGGCAAACAGTACAAGAATACAATCTGCCATCTTCTTTTTTAGACAAATGATGCTACAGTGAGGGAAACCAGAAATGACATAGTGTTACCTCAGATACACATATTAGTTATAAATGGTTGCCTAAATATTATGGTTATATATACTTTGCATTTTTGATAGAAAGGAACAGCTCTCGATATATCAACACTCTTCTTTTATTATGCTTCTCTCAAAATTGGAATAGTTTTACAGCAAAATAACAAATTTTACTATCACCCTAACAAACAGAGCCTACCACTGCACTGTCAGTTTAACTTGAATTTTACTCCTTGGCATTCTGCATATACACTCCCATATATGTGTATATGTACACACGGGATCTTTTCTCACTAAAATGTGTTACATAATGTGTAATGAATGGATAAATGTGTGAGACATTAGCAATGATCAGTGCTTATACTGGAAGCACAGAATACAATAGACGCAAGTGTTATGTTTTTGGATTAAAGAGCATTCTTTAAATGTAAGTGCAGGGATATTGTCTTCTTTGACTGTATTACAGAACATTTTGGGTTATGAATTCAGTTACATACCTCACAATGTGTCATAGCAGAGACATATGCTTGCTGTGTAAATGTTTCCACAACTATATGGTTCACTGTAGGAAATAGTGACTATAAAATGTTGCTGGTATATTGCATAAAACTTGCCTTCTCCCAGATCAGCCAGCCAGAAAGAATTCCAGTAGTGGGATTCAGTCCTTGCTTCAAACATTATCTTAGAACTTCTTTTATCTTGGAAGGAAATCTCATTGTTATTTGTAGTATAAATGGGTCCATTGAAAACCATCCAGGGAATCAATCAGTGACTCCATGCTGCTGTTACCTGGTTACAGTGTTATCGTGCATCTTTATTAGAGCAGTACGGATTCATTATTGCTTTCATCTCAAAATTGCTTGAAGTACTAGAAAGCACAGCTGTTACCATTCCAGGAAGAAGTCCATCCTGCACTAAAGGATACGTGTACTATGGGTGGTTTGGAAATAAGCAATGGCATTCTCTTTTGTTGAAAAACTAGGCAAGCATTGCTGTCCTGACAATAACATGAATTACCACTTCTTAACTGTAGACTGCTCCATACCGCACACTCCCAGGCATAAAATGTAATTTCATAGGCCTTGTCTTTTAATTCTTGCAGGACAAGCTTCCTTCTGTCAGGGCCTTTAGGACTTCTTCTTCTTCCTTCGGCTTTTCCCAGTTAGGGGTCGCCACAGCAGATCACCTGTCCACTCATGATTAGCAGTGGAGTTTTAAAATGTTGAGTTGTCAGCCCGGTGCCCAACCTTCCACAGAAGGCACACACATGCATGCACTCACACCTAAGGCCAATTTAGAGTGTCCAATCCACCTACAGCATGTCTTTGGGATGTGGGAGGAAACCGGAGCATCCAGAGGAAACCCACGTGTCCACAGGGAGGACATGCAGACTCCACACAGAAGGCACCCCAGCCGAGAATCAAACTGGAGAACCTCTTGCTATGAGATGGCAACGCTAACCACTGCACCTCCGCAGCCGCCTGTGGATCTTTATTTGTGCAGTTATACAAAGATGTCAGGTAACACATGATGCTTTCCTAAATGTGTTCCTTTTAATAATCCTGCTCCTCTGATTTTGAGCTGAGTGTGGGTGGGTGGTTGTGGAGAAGTCAATGCATATTAACAAATATTACTTGTATTATTATGGGATACTCCAGAGCTGCAGTTAAGATATTTCCTCTGGTGCTAATTTATGGATCAACACCATCTCTGTGTCTTTAGCTCTTGTGAATTTAATACACTTCAGAAGTAAGTCTTTCAAGCCATGATTGATATGTTTAGACACAGTGCTGTCTTTTTATTTGTTTTTGTACATTACTGAGTGAAGTCAGTAGCTAAGAATAAAAGATTTTAATCACTTTCCATAAACTTGACAAAGTATAGTTCCTAAACAGCCTGCCAACAGAAACAGCCCCTAAAAGCTAGACACAGAGCAATTAAGTGACAAGCCAGGGCTGACATCTTAAAAGACACAGACTTGTTTTGAACTCTTTTAATGCACTGATCTTTAACAAGAGCCAGTGACATGTGCATAACTGGTGCAGCCCTGCTTCGTTTGGCTGCTGCTGCATAAAGGTCACCCTTGACTAGAGTAGTGCCAAAACTGTTAATATCAATGCGATTGTTAGGTTGATATTCTTATCTCCCCCCAAATCTCCGTAGTGTTTGTGAGCCATGCCATTGTATTACTTGACTTATTTCCAAAATGAGCTTTCACTCCTTTTCTGGTGATGGCCTTGTGCTCTGGACTTTGGACATGACAGACATTCCTGTCTAAATCACAGCATAATTAGTTTCATTTGTTTTTACATGGGTATTTGGCTGCAGCAGAGTCTCTGTGTTTTTATAACTGTGGGAAATATGGTTGGCAGAATGAAATGACAGACAGACCAATTCTGAGTACAAATGCACGTGTTGCATCAGCCGTACCATCACATTCTCATGATATTATTTTCTGTTTTGTACTTAATATCCACACAAAGCTCTGTCTGTCTGTGTAATGTATACATCCTCCTCCCTCCATTTGCTATGATTTTTATTTTCTTATTGTGATTTCTTTCAGTAATGAACAAAAAAAAAAATGACCAGAATGCCATCTTTTCTTTAGAAAAAGCACACACACAATATGCAGGGATTTTGAAGGCTGTGAGAAAACAACAGTGCTACTTTTTTCTTACTTTAAAGCAAATGTTACTAATACTGTTCTTAATAGTTTGGCTGCATTTCATTTGAATACATTTGTTTCCCTTTGGAGGAATCTTTGCATACAGGCAGCCTTCTTCTTACAAGCATAATATGTAGTAGTGACATGTGAGAGTTTCCCTGAGATTCGTGAAGCTTGTGCCAGGCACCGGAGTAGCATCGGCAATCTAGCGCCAAATATGGCCACCGAGCGATTCAGGTACGAGCTGTTTCCATGTGCACTATCAGCATACGCTAGAGCTGCGCAGCTCCCAATGCATGTATGCTAATTATCCCATGCGCAGCAGTGTAGCATGCAAATGAAGGTATATAGCGATTCATGAAGTGGTGCAGGCGTAGCATAAGCATGAAGAAATGTAAACCAAAAAAAATGGTTTACATTTTGTCAAACATAAAATTGGAGCCATGAAAGCAGACCAAACTTATGTATTATAATGTTAATATATGCCAATGGCTAAATATATAGCCAATGGCATAAAAAAATGCACAACACATACAAAATAACATTTAATGTCATGGCCACACTAACACAAAGTAAAACCGCAGTGCATCTGTGCGCAAACGGGATCACAAGGAAAATATATTTAGATGTCATAAAACTGCAATGTAACACAACTCATGATATCCCCATAATAGTCAATGGCACGTATGCTACACCACAACCATGGCACAAGGGTTGCTAAGGGTCTGTGACAGTGTTCTGTGCGGTAACTAGGAATTAGTAGTCAATGCCATGCAAATGAGTCAAGTAATACTGAATCGCAAATGCCCCGCCGGCATAAGGCTGTACCACATGGCATAGCGGTACAACACTGACGAGAGGCCTGAAGGTAAACATGACATCAAGAGAGGGGTGCGCCACCGTAGCTGTAAGCACATTGGATCATTGCTAATCCGGGTTGCCTGTTGCTAAGCAAAGCTGCAGGATAGGGGTGTGGAAGTAGCCATAGCTTTAATTAGCTGAGAGCACACAAGGTAACCGAAAGTTCATGTGAACGTGGATGAAAACACGCTCGAAACCCGGTAAACGGCTGTGCGTGGCGCGCACCACAGCTGAAACAGAAAGTATATGGGAAGACAATAAGGAAATGCTGCAGCATGGTAATTGGAGTACAAATGAGTAATTAACACCTAGGAACTCACAGTGGGCCATAGACAACAGCTAACAAGGCTGCTAGCAGCTACCTGCAGAACAGGAAAGGGGAGGTGCCGTACAACAAAGAAAAGAGAACTGTCACAGCAGAACAAAGCAAACTTGCAGTAGATCAGCTACATAACACATTTCCCAACACAATCCTGGGTTGTGAAAGTACAAAACAAGAAAGCTGGCAGCTGGATGCATGCCTGACAATGGGAGGGGAATCGGGTTGAAAACTGAAGTAAAGGGCAATAGATGAATCACGGCAGCCAAGTGCATCTCAACACCAAAGGGCCCACAATAGCAGTACCTACTGTAAAACCAATAATTAAAATGCCCTGCAGCTGGACTTGTACAAACACACTCAATTACACCAGCATCATCCATTGCACAATAGTATAAGGTGTGAAAGCCCCACACACACACTTGTGTATTCCCAGACACTCTGCACCATTGGTGTATACAGATGGGGAACTTTTAATATGTACATGTTAGGGGCCATCATAGCTTTGATTCACCAGCATGTGTTGGAGACTGACAGTGGTGTGGAGGATGATGCTGACAACCATCTCAGGCACCGGAGGAGGAGAAGAGTGTTCAGACCCAGGGTAACCTACCAGGGACTACATGATCTGGAGATAGTAGAGCATTACAGGGTGGACAGGGACATCATACAGCCACTTGTTGAGCTGTACTGACCACGCCTCAGAGCCAGAAGTAACAGAGGGGAACCCATCCCAGTGGACACGAAGGTATGTGTAAGCTTGAGAATACTAGCCACTGGTACCTTCCAAAGGCCAACTGGGGATATCATGGGGATCTCACAGGCATCAGCATCCAGGGTACTCCACCAGTTCCTGGATGCCATGTTACCACATGCCAATGAGCACATATACTTCCCCCAAATGCAGGAGGAGTTGGCCAGCAATATGCGTCTCTTCCACCGTGTGGCAGACTACCCGGAGGTACTGGGTGCAATAGACTGCACGCACATACATATCAAGTCACCACCCGGTGAGCAGGGTAGGCGCTACATAAACCACAAGGGATACCCCTCCATCAACTGCCAGGTTGTGTGCAATGCCCAGGGCATTATCATGGATGCGTGTGCTGGCAGCCCTGGAAGCTGCCACGACTCCCACATCTGGCATGCCTCACAGCTGTATCAGGTATTTGCCAGGGGGGACATCCCATATGGCCACCTGGTGGGGGATGCTGGCTATGTACTGGAACCTTGGATAATGACTCCCATCAGAAAGGGACACACAGCCATGCAAGAACCCCATAATGAGGCACATGCAGAAACCAGAATCATCATAGAGTGCATGTTTGGGATGCTGAAATCACGGTTCCGTTGCTTGGACATATCTGGTGGAGCTTTGCAGTACTCTCCAGGCATGTGTACCCACATCTTCATAGTATGTGCCATGCTACACAATATGATCCTGTGGAAACAGCTGCAGCAGGGACAGAATGGTGAAGGCCCTCACAGCCCACCACCATTGCCAAGGGACCCACAGGCACAGAGAGACTCAGACCACGAACACCTTGTGCTAGCCCCAGTAGGCAGACAGAGGCATGCCCAGTATGCCTATGCCTTGGCAAAGAGGGAACGTATAGCACACACACTGACAGTGTAGGCACTCATGGACTGACACCCTTCTCCACCTGCACACACAGCAAACATGGATGGCACACACACACACGACCACCTGTAAATTGTCATGTATAGGTGGTCTACTATGTGCATCCTACATAGGTAGCCCTCAACTATTGTACACACAACCGCCATTGGCACAAGATAAGTCAATACCTGAACAGTAAATTAAGCTATCAGCATGTGTCCATACTGTATGTAGAGGTTCATAGACACATAGGTGGGTACATGCCCAACTGCCGAGGCCACTAATAAGCATAGGTAAAAAGTGTCTGCTTTCACCACCCCATCGATTAACTAACTGTCCCTCTGTGGAGCAGAGCCAATTGTGTGATCCCTGGGGTGTATCCACTGTTCCCCACCCACTCTGCAAGGATTCCCCAGAGTGTCAGTGAGGGGTTTTGTATAATGTAATTAGGGATGTAGTTCCAAATAATGGGGAGTATCCCTGACAGGAATCTTCTCAGATGTTTACATGTTACATCGTATACCTTAAACACAGCTTGCATATGTAGGCAGTTTTCCACAGAATAATAAACATGTGGAACACACAACCGCTGAAATGTGCGTTAATCACCCTTGCACTACCAGTGCCTGCTCTGAGAGGTGAAATATCACTGCCAGGATTAGAACACGCGACCATGTACACAATCTTCACAACATACCACTAAGCTACCTGAGATGTACCAATGGTAGTCGTGTATACTGACAGGATAAAACACAAAAGGTAGGAATGTATTGAAATAGGACAAACCAGCATGTACCCAATGAAAGGTGTATGTTTTATATATATATATATATATATATATATATATATATATATATATGGGTTACCGTTAAAAGATAGAACGTGCAAAACATCGACAAACGGAGATCCTGGTCCATATCATCGACACGTCAGTTGTTCGACACATCAAAATATCGACGATCAGTTCTTCGACACTTCAAAACATTGACGTGCTACTCTATGACATCCATTTCACCGATAGTGTACACAGCAAACACCTCAACGCTAATATCCATTAAACAGTTCCAGTACCCCAACAAACAGACAATACGTGTATGTAATCATAATATAAACATAGACATACAACTAAAGTAAGTCCATCACACGTCACTCTCACACCCACTAGACACTTCAAATGCCTGTGCCAAGCTTCTACCGA
This sequence comes from Protopterus annectens, assembly GCF_019279795.1. Lineage (NCBI taxonomy): Eukaryota > Metazoa > Chordata > Ceratodontiformes > Protopteridae > Protopterus > Protopterus annectens. The sequence goes on from NC_056728.1 coordinate 1,769,356,787, forward strand.
GTTTTGTGTCTGTGGTAGGAAAAGTTCATTCAACTCGGACACGTTCCAAAATTTTATCGGGAATAGTGGTGGAAAGCGGACAGTACAAGACTTACGAGTGCTAAATTTACGCAGCCTACCATAGATGTAGTAGTCAGTAAAGTACTTAACTAATTCTGTACCCTCGTCAGGTACCCTTTCTTTGAGCTTATTGAATGCTGCCACAACTTGATCCTCAGGCAGGAATGCCAATGCCACCAATGATTTAATACATAGCTGAAATTGCATATTACTGTTGTACAGTGAACTCAAACCAACTTGCTGAACCTTTCGCCATAATTCTGCCCAAAGTGGAACAAACAGCCCTGGGACTACACATCATCAAAGTTTAAGCGTATACTTTTCAGGGCTGCGATCTCAAAATCACATAGTATATATTTTACACTTTTGACAAAACCGTTCTCGGCCAGTAGAGTGAATAAGGCATTCCAAAGATAGTTATAACATTTTAAAGATTTAGAGCTCATTAGTGCATAAAATAGCGGTATTACCTTACTATATGACCCTAGCTTTAATAGACCGTGAATACTATACAGTTGTCTACATGTAAGACCCCTATGGAAATATGTTCCATCCATCATTCATATAGTAGCCTTACTGAGATCATACAAATTGTTAACAGTGCTAAATGCATATACCACGTATTATCGGAAGTATCAGTGAACCGTTTAGCAATGAATGTACTGTCCTTTAGTTTGTACCTGCTTACATCTACATTCAATAAATTCAATTCCCTACTTCCAGGGGTGAGATGATATCTACGGCGTACTCTTGTAATACGTTGTAGTAGTGCTCCTCTCCGGGGTACATTATGCACTGCGTCTAAAGAAGTAGATGCTAAGCTCTTCTCTAGCAAAACACAAGGCATATCTCTGCTAAGCTGTGCTCTTACTTTAACATCACTACAAACCCTATAGCTCTCTATCTCACTCGGGTCACCACTGTGCTGATGTGGTGCAGATTTCAGGAGTTGGTCACCACTACTTACTAATTTATTTACCCCTCTACCTTTACAACGGCTGGTTAATTTCTCCTTGCAACACCAGTATCTCTTTTCATTCCTGCTTCGTTCAAGGTAATACAAATACTCATCAATATGAAGCATTGCTTTACCCTTTTGTGATGTTGTTGTGTCATATATGCTTCCTATTTCACCTGGACCAGGTAAATCCGTATCAGACATTGAAATATCTTTCAGACACTCCTTTGTGGATACAATATTTTCCCTCTCACTGTTTGGCAATTTTGAATCTAGCCACATAGTGTGTGTCGACTATTTAAATGTCGACCAATTACGTTGTCGCACAACTGATGTGTTGATGATATGGACCAGGATCTCCTATATATATATATATATATATATATATATATATATATATATATAGTTCAGGGTTTGAGTCTCACAAGGGATAATTGGCTAGGCTTAAAATGGCTCGCAAGGGCAGTTAGCTTAGTACTTACCTATGAACCTATGAACCTATATATATATATATATATATATATATATATATATATATATCTATATATATATATAGAGAGAGAGAGAGATGTCGATATATGGGGATATACATATATATGTAGATATATAGCTAGGTTAACAACATCTACATAACCATGGAGGTACATATAAATGGGATACCTATCACATACCGACTGCTTTACATACCGATGCATGTAATACCGTGGCTTAAGGTCCAAAAGAACACAGTACCGAAATACCAGATGTGCGAGGTGTAAAATCACAATGTTAAGGGACAGTTAGTCAGTGCTTCTGGTGTTGCAGTTCAGGTAGGTTACTGTGTATTTCTGAGGGCTGTAGTGTGTGTAAGTGTGTGTTCTGAGTGTGGTGTGTATTCTTGGGGGACTGTAATGTGTGGATGTGGGTTAGCTTTGTGCATCTGTTTGCGCAATCTAGGAGGTAGAATATTAAAGTAGGGGGGTATGGGGGGGCGCAGACACCTACATGGGGGGTGTAGGGGGCTTGCCCACCTGCTCATACGTATTGTAGGATGGTTTGTTTGGATGTGGTGGGTAGCAGTGTGTCTGTGTGTGCATGTGTGTGTTCCATGTTCTGTTACTTTTGCGAGTTACTGTCGCTGTTGGTAATGTGGGGTATGGGAGTCTGGGCCCAGTACTGTGTATCTAAAATACCTACATGTTACAAGAAACAGGATAAGCAACTAAACTGCTACAAGAATAAGCTTATATTTAGGCAAGAAAGGAAAGTTCTTTCACTTGTACTGACCGTGGGTTTGTGTCAGCCTGTAAATTCTGATGTGTGTCCTGAAAATGTCCCACTATGGCCTTATGAAAAGGTGGCAACCCTAGCCAAAGAGGGTCAGTCACCAACACAACTACAATGACTGCAAATACCTATGACAGAAATACACAGCTTTCATGTAGCAACACTTTATTACATTCTGATGTATTTCCAAAAGGATTCAAGGGCTAACATCATCTGCATGCTATACACAAACCACATAACAGTGCCTTAATGAATCAGTCTGCAATTACCATAGTATTAGTCCACTAAAGAATAGGTGTTCAAATAGGGAAGGAACCCTCACGCACATATCGATTATGTATAAAAGCAGTTCCTACACACATGCATCTGCTATGCACACCCACCAACATCACCCCCACACCCAAACAAATTACAATCCAAACTGTAATAACATCACAAATCATTCACTCACTGTACAACATCTGCAGAAGCCTTATCATACCTTGTCAGAGACACACTAACATGGCCTTATGTGAAATAGTTGCTGTTATACAATGGAACAGCTGCTGATGTTACAGGGTTTGTTTGCACTAATCCCGTTTCAGAGGGTTTTGTGTACACCGGGATGTGTTACCAATTACTGAGTAACAGCACAGTGTGCTACACTTGTACACCAAATCAAGGATGTCTGGTGAGCACACTGTAAACCACATAACAGTTCATGCATAGCCATACAGCCCTGAGCTGCCCAAACATCCATGCCAGACTTAAACATCTGCAGAAGTATCAGGTACAAACAAACCCTGCATAAGTAGCAATGTTCTGAAATATAACAGCTGTACTCACATGTAGAACAAAATCATCTAGCCATTACACACAATCCATGGGAGTCATGAAGCTAATATATCTCTGTCTGTCTCCATAGAGCTGTCTCCATAGAGCTGTTGAAATACATCACAAACAACACATCCAGGCTGTCTTCCTCGAAAGTAAGGCAAACGGACAACGCCCAAAAGGAGTACTCAGTTATACACCACTGTTGCCATGGTATCGGCTAATGGAGTAGCTGCACAGCTGATGTGCATCTAATTAACTACTTTGGAACACCAGTTGGTGGTCAGGATACCACGTTACCGATATTTAACTAGAAAAGGATGGGTTATCACACATTCAAACCATCCGTATATACCAGCAGAATGTTTCAAAGAAGATTGAAACACAAACTGAAAAGGATTGAATCAACAGTTAACGGCACCTCGGGTTACTAATAAGGTATGTAGAACAGTCAGTATGTCTGTGTATTTAGTACCTTTTCTGTAGTATTTAAAGTGCACGCAATCCATATAGTGGAAACAGTTATCTTGCAGTGATGTATTGTTGAGCTTAGTAATGCTTGTAGTATTTGTGTGTACTGCTGTAAGTCACAAGACAAACACCACATACACCACAAGGGATGCTATATAAGGGCTTTGAACACAAATATTCCTCACCAACCACTGTCAGTGGCAGGGCTGGTCCAACAAGTATGTGCTATAACAGGGGACAGTATATGTTGATATATTGTAACAGTAGCATATGTATGGGTGTATTACTGAGAATAACATGTCGAAGGTTGGCCCACTGTGCAATTATGATTTGCATTGTGGGATATTGTGCCAATAACTCTGTAATGTACAGTATTGTAGGCAGATATCTATTACATTCTACATAGCATTACTGTTATGTTAGGCAAACATTAGTTATGTCTATTGGCATTTACAATACACAATAACAGGATACATATGACTTTTAGTCACCCGACAGTTTATCAGCATGATAGCAAATTAAAATGGAAGAACTAGTTTACTATCCATGCACATAAGACATGTAATAAGTGCAAAGGTAGGTACTAGGCTGTCTTACCAAGGGTATTTATAAGCCTAGCTAGAGTGTGTTGGCTTTCGCCACCCCCATAGGTTAGTTCCCTGTGCCTCTGAATGGCAGAGCCATCAGTTCCCTATGCCTCTGTCCAGCAAAGCCACTGCAGTGATCCCCGGGGTACATGTATGTCTCCCATCCACATGTCAAGGTTTCCCTTGAAGAGTGCTAGTGAGGGGCCCTGCTTGATGTACATTGGAATCATGTTCCAAAGCATGGGGAATGTCCAGGTCAGGAATCTATCCATCCAGCATGTCCTAGTCATCATTGTGGTTAGGTGTATATCTCTAGAGCATGTGGTTCTCAGGGGCCTCTGTTTAGGTGGAGCATATCCAGCAATACTGGGTTGGACATGGGCCTTGTATGTCAAGCAGAGATCTCCTGTGAGTATGCGGTATGTAACCGAGTACAGCTGGAATTTCTTAGGTTGGGCTGCATAGGTCATCTGTTTGAGGTCAGTAATCCTCTTGGTGTCGTACTATTGTGGTCTTCCAAGCTGTTGCAGTTGTCTTGTAAGGTATATCCCAAATGGGGTGCTGTATCCTTTAATGGGTCTAATAAGTCATGAGTAGACAGGCACAATGGCCTCCATTGATCTGGATGCGAACCCAGTAGAGATGGGGGGGAGCATGTAGAAGGATATTCTAACCACCTTGTCATTATGGGTATCAAAGGAGAGATTGATATCTACTGGGGTTCCCAGATCCATTATTATCTTTTCTGTATGTAGGGGACTAGCACCTATGTGGTAGTCTGTGGGTAATTAGTTATATCCAAAGGGGATGACTATGCACTTTTAGGCATTCAGCTTGAGGCCATGATATTGACACCAGGTATCCGTCTCAGTGTGACCCTTCCAGAGGGTGTCTGTAACAGCTGGGGAAACAATTATGTCCCCTAGTTTGCAGTCGTCTGCAAACCTTTTCAGCCAAAGTCCTCCTGTGCTTGTCTGTATATCAGAGAATTATATACCGAACATGAGGGGTCCTAGGACTGAGAAGCCATTTGTAACTGGCATACAGTCGGACCTATGGTATGCAACTCCCATTGTGTTGGTTCTGTCTGTGAGCCACTTTGCAAACCATCACATGATGTAGGGGTTAATGTTCAGGCAGATGGGTATGTTGATAATACCAGAATGAGGAATGGTGTTGAAAGCCATTGAGAGATCTAGGTAGGCTGTGTGGACCTCCTTACCCTCATCTAATGCCTTGATAACTGTCTCTAAGAAGTCCACCAGATTTAGGAGGCATGGTCTGCCCTTAACAAAGCCAAACTGGGAGGGGTCAAAGGTTTGGAGGTACCCAATGTCTCTGTGACTGAGATCCATGATGTGCTCCATAGCCTTGCAGACCAGGCTAGTCAGGCCTATAGGTCAATAGGTCCCATGGTCCGTTGTGGCACCACCTTTGTGGAGTGGGATAACTTGCTGTGTGCCATTCAGGGGGCACTAAGCCCGATGTGAGGCTATTATTGAACATGGTGCATAGGTGGGTAGCCAGTAAGTTCTGAAGTTCATGTAAAATGCAGCCTGGGATGTTGTCCAGTCCCATGAGTGCTGCGATATTGGCTTTAGAGTGTGCAGCTTTGAGAGGGAGGGGGGAAAGTTAGCACTGAACCTATCTGCCAGGATGTTGGCAATGTCAGTTGGTTCTGTAATGTTCGTGCCTTTGTGCTGTAACTCAGAGCAGATCTGGGTGTTGACATCAAGATATGTGACATAGCTATAAAATGCTTTGTGGTTGTTGTTGGAATTAGTGGCGGTTTTGTTTTCATAGCTAGCTTTGGAAGATCTTATAAGGGATCTCACCTTCTTACTGAGGCTGACCAGGGAGCTCCTCCATGCATGGGATTGTACTCTTGTTTGAAACAGTGTCTTCCTCCTGTAGTACAGTTTGTTTATGGCAGAGGACCCCCAGATTGGTTTCCTTAATTAGGAGTATAGCGTCTTGGTTCTGTTTGGGATAGCACAATCCATGCACTCATGTAAGTGCTTATAGAGTGCATTTGTGTAGGATTCAGCAGTTGTAACAGTATTGTCCATCAGCATGGGTGTCATGACTTTCACCACGTCTGTCTTAAGAAGCATAAAGTTGGCGTTGTAGACATATTATACTGTGATTCCCATAATGGGGGGTGGGGGTGGGATGTGGATATCAACGGTGTTCAGATGATGGTTGGATTGGACCAACAAGAAGTTGACTTCATGTGTGGAGCAACAGTCACACATGTTGGTAATGCCTAGGTCTAGGATAATGTTGCCCCTGGTGGGTGTGTGGATATGTTGATTCAGGGCATTGGTGTTTATGAATTCCAGAAAGCATTGAGCTAATGAGTTGGTACACGAGTAGTTTTCTCAGTTAATGGTGGGGCAGATTCAGTGAGACTATGTGATGAGTGTGGTGTGGTGCAAATGTTTACCTTCTCCACATGACTGTCAGGGTCAGGCTTTGTTGGAGAGAGCTTTACCTCCAGTTTGGCTAGATAAGTGCATCTCTCACAGGTTGTAGTGTTGGGTGGTAGGTGGAGAGGCTTGTCTGTGTACATGAGGCAATGTGTACATTGCCTCAAGATGGCCAGATTCATCAGATAGACAGGAGAGAACACTGGCAGTTGACTCTTGGACATGCCTGAATATAAAACTAATTTCCCCTAGATAAGTGAGGAAAGTGAGTACAAGAGCTATTTTACTCTAAGCAAGTGAGAAAAGTATGTACAACACCTGTTTACCTCTAGGTAGTGAGGAAGATTGAGTGCTATAATAATTAGTAGCTTACGTAGTGCTTACAAGTTCTGAACATGTGCTGAGCATGAATAAGCAATCCAGATAGGGTCTTGGATAACATAAACACACTGTCCCCCCAACAGGTACACAATCATATATCCATGTACACCACAGGGCCCCTGTACCCACAACTATGCAGGTACAAGCTGCACTTAGGCTGCATGGGACCTGTTCACATCACAGGTTGTATCATACACATATGATAAAACAAGATGATCTTCACGTACACATCATGTAAAACATAGCTCTATGTCAGGCTGTTTACACACTGAATGGTGCACACCAACAGGTATCAGAACCCACAAAGGGGGAGACACCACTGATAATGGGAAGTACTGCACTACTACCCTGCTGAGTCTGGTCTGGAAGGTCATGAACCTTGATCAAATAATTGATGTCAGCAGTACAGATGTAGATGACAGTAAGGTTGATTTCACACTGCATATCATAACCTTGCCAGTTCATAGGACATCATCACCCATACTGTGTACCACCTACACTCGGTATACTAGATGTACATTCCTATGTCACAGGAGTGTTTTGCAACAGGACTGCTGGCAGAACCAACACTACGGAAGGTGTCTGAATAATACATGCTAATCACACCAGTGGCAGCTACAGTAAGTCAGGGTTAATGAATTGTATTCCCCCTCATTGTAGTCCATACCTCACAGACAAACAGAAGGCATCTGCCTATTGAAGTATGTGAATGACTATGGCTTAGGAGCAATAGCTGACTCAGGAGTGTTGTGGACAACATACAGAAGGGGCTTTGCAGGTGAGGTGTGTGTGACATATGGCCACAATCTGACAACTACATATTGCATTGTCATCCCTATGTTAATAACCCTGTACCCATGAACTACCACCTAGGCAGCGGTCAACATAATGGACACTTGTGTGTAAGGGATGCAGCTGGGCAGTTGTCTTTCCTGTGATAGCTACGACACCACACCTGTCAGGTAGTCATATGTGGCAACCCTAATAATGACAGGGTGTCATTCATGAATTTAGAGATCAATGTCCAGCCATACACAACACTCAAAGGACCCATATCAGATCACATATTTCCTTTAAGGGGTATTGGCCATGTGCAGATGGCCTACACCAACCTTTCCATTCCCCATCTCCACTATGTAGCATGATGCATACTCTGAATAAATCCATGTCCAACCCAGTGATGTTGGACATGCTACATGTACACATGGACATCCACCTTCCACATGCTGGACAGATCCTTGTCCTATACACTTTACATAGTCTTGCCATACTAGTCAAAGCTGCACATTGCTCCCCTCTCAGACATGGTGTGATGACCGCATGGTAAATGTATCATTAACCCTGTGGATCAGTAATGTGGCACTGCTCCATCTGGCCCCAGAGACCCACCTGTCAGCTACTGCCAGGTAACCTTTCATCCTAGATACATACATGGCCCATGGCATATAGCCTACTAGTTGACTTTGACTGTACATGCTATAGTTGATATCCATCCCTGCAAATATCATCTGGCTAGCCAGTGTCCCATGTGTATCACATGTGCAACACAGGTGATACATGGCAGGATGCTGAATTGCTGCACAGTGCCGTGTAGATGTATATGACAGAACACATACATGTAAAACCTTATGTGAGCAAGTCTGCAGGTCACAGGTCATGTCTGTTAAGGCAGTGTAAGTCTTTATATGTGACATATACACAGCATCAAGGTCGACTGCATTAATGTGGACACATCCAGCCATGTGCTGATAGGTAGGAACACCAGAACAGGCAAACAGACATGCCCACATCAAGACAGCATCCACATGGAGTATGAGCAATGAAATCAGGTGACACACACATATATGGTGATAATATCTACTCACCATTGAGTGTCACATGTGTGTGACACAAACACGTCTGTGTCATGTAGGTTTGCAAATACAACTATCTAAATGTAATAAATGAGATACACATGTATGTTCAGCTGTAGCTCTGTATGTCTCTGTGAGTTACTGTGACCTGTCTCCTTCATTATGTCTTCCAGGTATGCCACGTGCAAGGCTACCCCCTTTTACCCACTTGGAGGATGAGGCCCTCATCCCATACCTACTTGACAATCATGATATCCTATCCAAGCAAAGCGTGCGTGAGCCTCGAATGGCAAAAAACGTAGTAAAGCGTAGTAAACACTCAAGTAACCCAAAAACTCAAGTCACGTTGTAGTAGTACAAACAAACAAAGTTTTATTCCATGGAGTGAGCGCTTTCGCCAAAAGGCTTCTTCGGACTCTTTTACAAGGTAAAAGTGCTTACAACCATCTTTAAAAACATTACCAATGCTCTCTATTGGCTAAACAACCCAAAATAGTCACATGGTATCTTAAATTTAAAAACATATCTCGTAAAACCAACATCATACAAAGGAGCATTCTTCAAAGAAATGACATCCTAAATATTTAAATACTGTTAAAAATACGATAACTAAATAAAACCTTTCATATGGAAAATGAAAGACTCAAAACTCTCAATGCACACATTAATACATGACTTTATGGAACAGTATATAAACCTCTACCATACTTGATGGACCAGTAATGCTGACGAGTTTCTGGGGAAAATATCAGATAGCACATAGTTCAATAGTGCTTCGGTCTGGGTGGATAACAATTACTGACCACAATAAATAATGTAGGCACTCTATAACAAAGGACTACATCCTTACAAAAGTGTGACTCACAAACCTTTTGTTGTTATATGATTAGATTCTATATTACACCCTCAAATAAACCAATGACACAGAACTGAGAAAATACAATGAGAACTATGTATAGTGACTATGCAGTAGAGTCATACCTGCAGACATCATCTCCGCAGTCTCCTACTCTTCAAAAATGGTTTGACATGTACTTTGTCATTGAGACCAGGAGGTTTGTCAGACCTCAGTCTGATTATCCATCTGGTCTCATGCTCTAACGTTCGATTTATCACATCCCCTCCTCTAAATCCTTGGAAAATGCATTGGATGACACAGAACTGAAAATGATGGTTCGTGCCTGCCCTGTTATTATGCCTTGCCAATGCATTCACTTCCGTGCCCATTCTGATATGATATGTGTGTTCCCTTATTCGTTCCTTTAATGACCGATTAGTTTTCCCTATATAAAAGGCGTTGCATGACGTACAGTATTTAAATATTTAGGATGTCATTTCTTTGAAGAATGCTCCTTTGTAAGATGTTGGTTTTACGAGATATGTTTTTAAATTTAAGATACCATGTGACTATTTTGGGTTGTTTAGCCAATAGAGAGCATTGGTAATGTTTTTAAAGATGGTTGTAAGCACTTTTACCTTGTAAAAGAGTCCGAAGAAGCCTTTACAGCGCTCACTCCATGGAATAAAACTTTGTTTGTTTGTACTACTACGTGACTTGAGTGTTTACTACGCTTTACTACGTTTTTTGCCATTCGAGGCTCACGCACGCTTTGCTTGGATTGTATTTATACTCAGCGTGAACCTCTGTCTTAATAGCAAGCGGCGCTGCATTGGGATTTTGCAATCATGATATCCTGTTCAGCCATGTGCCACAGGATGCACAGCAGCGGGATGCCCTGTGGATGGAACTTCGCAGGAGGGTTAATAATGTGGGTGGCCACAACCGCACATACCAGCAGGTGCACAGACACTGTACAGACCTCATTAGATGGGCGAAACAGCGTGTGAATGCACTCACCAGGGAACAAGGTACAACAGGTGGTGGACCACCAACCCAGCCCCCACTCACATGTACCGAGGAGCTACTGACCAACCTGGGGACACCTGCAGAACAACATCCACAAGCCTTAGCCGATGTTGTGGAGGTGAGTGTCTCTCAACCACTGAGCCTGGAGTTGCCTGGTAAGTCAGTACTGCACCTATAACAACTATATTCTATATACTTGCATGTGTCACTGTACAATATGTAATGTAACATCATATGCAAGGCATGTATACACACATGCCGCATACTATAGTATGCTACTCTGTGTATGCACACATGTGCATACACCATAGTATAGTCTAATGTACTGGTGTATGTGTTAACATGCACATTGCACCCTGTAGCCATCATACAGGCATGGATAATGCTCATACTGCTGTGTTACTCCTATTTAGGTACCTCTGGTGTTCCGCTGCGACAGCAGTCCATTGCAGGTGAGACTGTTATTATTTATCAGGAATCGTAATGCACAGATCTATCTGCCATGTGGCCATTTACAACATGTACACATAATGTATGGTCCTGTCACAATATACAGGTCGGACCTGCAATGCATCACAATGCCTACCCATGTGTAACGCTTGCAAACTATGTGAATCATCTCACCGACATGAATCCTCACAAACTGTCATTACCAGATGTGTGGACAGCTGTGCATGCAATGGTGGAGGTGCTGTTCACTGTAGGGACATGTACTACAGATCAGAACTACACATGTGGGGAATACAAACAGTGCTACACAGTGGGCTGGAGTATGGCCAGCCCACAGGATTCACTGGTGTGAATCATAGCCCTGCTATGAATGTCACACAATATGATGTACAATCTTGACATGTCCATGACATCTAGTGGCCTGGCTGCAACACTGCCTACCTAACCTGAAAACATATACCACATACCACCCTTTGTCTGCATAACCCTGTCTTCAGTGGAGCATATGACATCTATGGGTGTATGCCATATGGGACAACACACTCATGTGAAATAGATGCCCGTCACAATAATTTGGCCAACACATGTACACACATGGCCATGGAGGATGGCCAGAGACATGGAGCAACACACACAGTAGACATGATGTGCTTGTGTGTACACCCTGTCGTACAATGGCTACACATGGTCCAACTATGGCCTTTGTGTAATGGTTATATTGTAGATGTGGAACACTAGAAATCCTACAGACCTGTGCACATCTTGTGTAGGCGTAACATCAATCCACCACATAAGATGTGTTGAACATCTTGAGGATGTCACAACATGACAGCAGTCACCTGTACAGTATCCACATCAGCCCACAGATACAGTATATTCCCCTTGCTGGTGTTGGACATCAATGTCATACTTGCTCCTCGTGTGTGTGTGTGTGTGTGTGTGTGTGTGTGTGTGTGTGTGTGTGTGTGTGGTACACAGATTTCATGTGGGACATTGTGTACCGATGTGTTCGCCATGTCTGGCCATAGTTTCCAGGCAGCAGCAATATGGTTACAGATGTGCAGGGGTGTCATCCTTATACCCTTCAGTGACCTGTGTCACAACGTCCATATCATGGTTTAGTGTGTATACACCTCAGTGACATGGGTCACATTCCACAGTATATATGTATTGTATCTGAACACAGTCATGGCTATGAACTGTGTCTGTAACTCACACTGTATAGCAATAGAGATGCCTCATGATTCCCTGCAATGGCCATGCACATCAGATAAATGTGCAGTATATCTGTAGGTTGGGCAGACAACACTGCATTGGGACACCATTACCTCACTGCATATTTGACAGGACACCATTGTGTTAAACATGTATGCATGTCATTGCACACGTCAGCAGATCACATGTCATACTACATGTGATTGTCAAGGTCATATGCCACACATCAGGCAGGTGTACTGTTAACCTGTGCTCGTCTACATGGTGTAACACAGGGATGTATGCTAACTACTACTATGACTGTGTAATTTGCATGCCGTCTGCTATGACACATGCATGCTGTTGTGTGCAACCCAGGGATGTATGATAACTACCATTATTATTGTCTGCACTGCATGCCATCTGCCGTATCACATGCATGTTGCATGCCTTCTGTCATATCACATGCATGTGTGTGTGTGTGTGTGTGTGTGTGTGTGTGTGTGTGTGTGTGTGTGTGTGTGTGTCTATTGTATTGATTGTAATGTACAGTTCTTGTATGCCCTCACAGGTGATGTAGGTGCGTTACCCTCCTGCGGTACATCTGATGTTAGTGTCCCCACAGACTCTAGCAGTGATAATGAACGTATGATTGAGGCACAGGCAGAGTTGTCAGGGGCTGAAGCTGTGCCATTGGTTGCCATTCCAGCTATATCATCCTCATCCCTGCACACAGATCCCATGCCTGCACATACCCCATCACCAGTGTCCATAGAGGAAGGACAGTTGGTGCGTGGTAGCTTGGAACAGGAAAGTGTGGGGGCTATGGAAGGTGTGTCTTCACACCATGGTGTCAGCCAACTGACTGGTGGTGCTCCATACAAGCACGTGGCCAGTGCAGCGCATAGGAGGACCTCTGGCCAATATGCTCCTGCAAGACAGAGCACAGCAGCTGGTGTCACCAGACACATGTTTCAGGCTGTAATGGAGGCACAGGCATGTGCTGAATGGCACAAAAGAGAAGATCAGAGGCTTCATAGGTCTGCTGTCCGTTCTTTAAACAACAACATCCAGGCAATGGTAAATGCTCAACAGCAGATTGCTGAAGCTTTGGATAGACAGTTGGGTGACATGGTTGGAGTCCTTGACTGTGGCATGACAATCCGTGAGCATGAGCTGTCTGTGTTGGAACATCTGGTAGGAGTGAGGCATTGGGCATGTGGACGTAGGCCTGCTACATCACATGTTTCAGGTCTATGTGTACAAGCTACCTCACATGTCCTCTGCCATAGTGGCAGTAGCAGCAGCAGTGCATCTGGTACTGTGCTGTCCACACCACGACACAGCAGGACATGTGCATGTGGCCCGGGATGGTCCCAACAGGGACACGGTTCCAGTGGACAAGTGACATCAGACAGTACCCAATCTGCACCTATGCCTGGTAGTGCCCGTGCAACCCCTGGCAGGCACAGGTCACATGTCCATGGCCGGACACCATGAACTGTAAAACCTCGCATGTACAGTCTGCAGCTGTCAATAATACCCCTGTGTAGGCCAGACACATGGCAGAACTGTGTGCATACATACATGCATACACTGGAAACATATGTACTGCAACACACACATGCATAACATCCACACACACCCAATTAAATCAAAGACCCTAACCCACACAGTTGATGTCATCCAATGGTGCAGCCTAGGCCTTTGGCAAACATTATCACCCTGTGCATATGATGATGCCTGTGCTGCATTCCTGACATCCACACCATCGGTGCAGGGACATGCTGATATGGTCTAATGCACAGGGTGTACAGACTAGGAAGATAAGTGTAGTTTACAATTGTTGAGTACTGTTGACAGGCAGCAGAAATACCATGTACTACAGGTGTACAATGCATTTCATACTTTTAACAGTATGTGTCTTGTGTAACAACAGTAACTGTATGTTGGTCATGATGTTCTGCTGTCCTCCTTCAGGTCTAATTGCAAGTGCCAGTGGATGTCAGTGTTTGCAGTTAGTGTTCCATATGTCATTGTGGACTACTTACAGGTATGTATGAATATACCAGCATGTACCATGTAGCTGCCACATACCAGTGAGAATATCCCATGTTCCAAACATGTCTACTGATCCAAGAGCATGATAGCTGTGTATTAAGCTACTGTGGCTACAGACGTGACATCCATAAAGGGTGACATCACAGGTGCAGTTACATGGAGTGGTGAGGTAAGAGAGTGGTCTAGCTGATTACAAGGGTAGAGGCCAGTGGAAAGTGTGATGCCTCATTGGGAATCAGTAATACACGTTCCCATGACAGGATGCCAACACACAATTGCACGCACACAATCAGGTATTGATACACATGTATTCAGTGACACAGTAACAAACCCACACACTCACGCATTCGCCGACACAGTAACACACAGTCGCACACAGTTGCTACTGGTGAGATGAGGACCCCTGCCTATGTGAAAATCATCATTATAGTACTGTGCACCTACATGACGCACCACAGAGAATACACATGTACAGGTAGTTAGTATGGCTTAAGATCGGGGACATCGCCTGGATGGGGGAGGGGTCTTATCAGTTCAGTATGGTAACATACATCCTCAGCCCAGGAACCAGACAGCCCTACATACACACACACATACACATACTGTGGCATTCAGTATTGAATACACCTATGTCACACACATACAGATACCTCACATGTGTGAGATACATGCCCCTGTCTATGTCCTGCTTTCTACATTGCAGTCTGTACAGATGTGTACACTAGTGTACAGGAGAGTGAGTAACAATTTAGATGTATTCCCCACCATACATGACATATATGGACACACACGCAACCACACATGCCAGTACTGTGAATCTCAGACCTGCCTAGCTCATGATATGTATGACAGACGTACAGTAGTATTGCACGTGTTACAAACTGTACTGACACTTCCTGTGGCAACAGTGCTGATATATGCACATGAGACATCTTAATTATTAACAGGTGTCAAGTGATTTACCTTCGCTGTCACCCTGATTGCTGTCTAAGTTGTGTGTTATGTCCTTCAGTTAATTAAACCATTGCTTACCGGTTACACAGGTTATTGTAGGACTGCTTGTGACACACCTGTGAACTGTTCACAGAAAACATCCATCTGCAAAGATGCTTAGTTATTTCCACACATCTTGTCCAATACCTGAGGTATATCTTTCCGTACATTCTGCATATCACCATATACAGTTGGCAATGTTGAGGCTGCATTGCAACTGCATGATGTACCAGGATACACATCACCTGCATACATCAGCACCTGCACATGCATGTTATCTGAATGCACAACACTACATGTACAGGTGTGTAGGTCCTACAATCCTGTCATTTGGGCATGTTTGTAGGCATTGCAATCGGTGGACATGTGTAATGACATACATGAGACATGGACTGTTGTATGATATGATGGGTGTAATGGGTGACCAGTACAGACGGAATGTTACCTCTGTCAACATTGATATCACACCTTATGTACTGTTAGCATTCAGCAGCCATGGACCTACATTCCACGGGCAAATGTGTAATGGCTGTAGCCACCTGTTTGCACAAAGGACAACAGCTATGCTATTTACATGTATGTTTTGTGTGTGTGTGTGTGTGTGTGTGTGTGTGTGTGTGTGTGTGTGTGTGTGTGTGTGTGGGGTGGTATGTACATACCCAGGGCAGGTACATGTATGTCATATCCATACATGAGGGTGTATACTAGTATACAGCAACAGTCATCTGCTAATGGTGGAAAGTACCAAGGGCCCCTGGTATGTGTACAGCTGACCTGGTTACAGACAGTGGTATCATTGCATTGGATAACTCATGACACAATTGTGTCAGTACATGGGTACTCTCTACAGTTGATGTAGAGCTTGGCACAGTCCACAGGTCAAGGGTCACATGGTGGTGTACTCTTATATGTCCTACAACATGTATGGATGCGTGTTGGTGGTCCGAGGGCATGGTGGTGTCACAGATTTATAACCTAGAATGCAGCATGTGACACTGTGTCCTGCACATGACTCATCTGTGATGCCTTTCATGGGGGTACCGGTCAGTACATGTGAGTGGCCTTTATGTATGTGGGGACACCACCTGTAGCGGTCCATACCTGTGTTATGGGACACATGTCTGGTTCTGAGGTATATGATGGTAGTGCTAGGTTCTGAGGTATATGGTAGTAGTGCTATTGTGCAATACAGAGCCATCAGCCAGGTGTTCCTCAATGCACAGATGTCAGTACTCCCCATTGTTGGATGACCAGCTGTGATTATGGATGCTACACATCTAGCACTGGTTAGCATAAGAAAACAATGCAGTTGTCCTGTAGGTGTCAGGGAGTTATCCTGTGTTTAGGACATTTGCCTTGGAATGGCATTGTGTGGGCGGATGCAACTTGGGTATTATCCACACTCCCTTGAATCATGGGATGCATGTGATATATGTCAAAGGCCTGTCTACTGTCAGCCATGTCATCCCAGAATGGAAGCAGACGTTGTGTAAAAGGCCGGTGTCAAATGTATATAGAGCAGCGTTCCTGCTAACAATGACAACTACTAACACCAGAGCCCATTACAATGTGCTCTTTATGTCTGCCTGTAATAGCATGGCCACTGTGGCCTTCATTGTTTAGAATCAGAGTGCATCCCAGTCAACCCTGTGCTACTAAATGTATGAGCATGCCCAGTATATCCTTGTGTAGATGGACACATAGTGCATTCCGAACAGCCCTGTGCTACTAAGTGTGTGAGCATGCCCAGTAACACCTTGTGTCGGCTATGTGCCTCTGTGTATGGGCATGGTCATTGTAACCCTGTATAGTGGTAGTAGTCATCCATTCCACAGATGCGCATACTCCAGGTCAGGATGGATTCCTACTTTAAACACACAGGTTCACAGGCATGTACATCTTAACTGCCAGCATCCCTGTTGATGTCCGCATTCCTAGAAGGTCATAATGACAGCCTTGAAATGTGTAGTCTGTGTGACGTGACTCTTAAGTATGTAGTATTGTAATAGTAATCTGTAAATAGGCAGGTCTTCCATTCCCACCACTGGTGTTTGTGTGTGTGTGTGTGTGTGTGTGTGTGTGTGTGTGTGTGTGTGTGTGTGTGTGTGTGTGTGTGTATGTCTGTCCCTGTTTGCCAGAGGACTGTAAATTGCTTTTAGACTGTTCACACTCCATACAATTCGTACACCCACCTTTGGCAGGGCTGATGATGACACCCACCTACAAATACACCTCTGGGAATGCTGTTCCTTAGTAATCTTGGTAGCGCATTCTGTAACTACGTAATGCTGTAGTGTAATAAAGTAGTTAGGTCAGTGTTCTAGTCCCACACTTGCTGTGTGTGTGTGTGTGTGTGTCCCCATTTGTCTGAGGACTGAGTAATGCTTTTAGACTGCTCACACTCTATACATTTGTTATACCCACCTTTGGCAAGGCCAATGATGTCACCCATCTACAAATACACCTCTGGGAGTGCTGTGTCCCAGTAATCTCAGTGGCATGTTCTGTAACTGTGCAATGCTGTAGTGTAATAAAGTAGTTAGGTCGGTGTTCTAGCCCCCCACTTACCATGCATGTGTGTGTGTGTGTGTGTGTGTGTATGTGTGTGTGTGTCCCCGTTTGCCTGAGGACTGAGTAATGGTTTTAGACTGCTCACACTCCATACATTTATTATACCCACCTTTGGCAAGGCTGATGATGTCACCCATCTACAAATACACCTCTGGGAGTGCTGTGTCTCGGTAATCTCAGTAGCATGTTCTGTAACTGTGTAATGCTGTAATGTAATAAAGTAGTTGGGTCAGTGTTCTAGTCCCACATTTGCTGTGTGTGTGTGTCCCTGTTTGACTGAGGACTGAGTAATGCTATTAGACTGCTCACACTCCATACATTTCTTTTATCCACTTTTGGCAAGGCTGATGATGTCACCCATCTACAAATACACCTCTGGGAGTGCTGTGCCCCAGTAATCTTGGTAGCGCATTCTGTAACTGTGTAATACTGTAGTATAATAAAGTAGCTAGTTCGGTGTTCTAGTCCCACACTTGCTGTGTGTGTTTGTGTGTGTGTGTCCCCGTCTGCCTGAGGACTGTGTAATGCTTTTAGATTGCTCACACTCCATACATTTCTTATACCCACCTTTTGCAAGGCTGATGATGTCACCCACCTACAAATACACCTCTGGGAGTGCTGTGTCCCAGTAATCTCGGTAGTACATTCTGTAACTGCGTAATGCTATAATGTAATAAAGTAGTTAGGTCGGTGTTCTAATCCCACACTTGCTGTGTGTCTTTGTGTGTGTGTGTGTGTGTGTGTGTGTGTGTGTGTGTGTGTGTGTGTGTGTGTGTGTGTGTGTGTGTCCATCTGCCTGAGGACTGAGTAATGCTTTTAGACTGCTCAGACTCCTTACATTTCTTATACCCACCTAATGCAAGGCCGATGATGTCACCCATCTACAAATACACCTCTGGGAGTGCTGTGTCCCAGTAATCTCGGTAGCACATTCTGTAACTGCGTAATGCTGTAGTGTAGTAAAGTAGTTAGGTCGGTGTTCTAATCCCAGACATGCCAAGTGTGTGTGTGTGTCTGCCTGCGTGAGACAAGTACAGTGCTTTGTAGTATTTGCTGTAGTGCATGCCCTAATCGCATATTGCTGCTGCAGTGTGATACAGTAGGGGTTTGTATACAGGACATGGCAAGTGTGTGTTTGTCAGAGCGTGTGTAGAGGTGGCCGTGATTGTCTTACCATTGGACATGTTTGGGAGCGGGTTTTGTAGTTTTCCTATATGATATCCATCTTATGACACATTGGCCACCTCATGAGGAGTACAGCTGTCAGTCAGCCACAGGACTGTGTTGGCAAGCCATACCCATACATCTGGCAAAAGGCCTGGTGAACTAAGTATGCAGCCCTACTAGTACCTGGTATATGTGCCGCACCCAAGTGCCATGCACAAACAAACTTGGCTAGGATATCCCGCTATGTTGCTAGTACCATGCATATTGAGGACAGATTGTAGGCATGGTGTGAATGCAGTGGCCTGCAGAGGACATGGCACCCTGTACAGCAGTAAAATAGGCACATATATGCGGACATTGTGCCTTCATTATATTCCACACTGAATGTCTGCAACATATGTGGTGCCATCAAATGTGATCCACAAAGGCCAGACATTGCTGTACACATGTGCCCTGTATGGACCCATGCCACTGACACCATGGAATACCTGTATCATACTATCCATGCAGGTGCAAGGCCGACCTGCTCACTATAAGCAGGTTTCGCCACATCAGGCCAGTATTGGCATATTGGGGTATAACAGGCTGTGTACACAACATGTGTCTGCCAAACCAGGTACAACTGTACATGTCACTGTACAGTATTGTGGGACATGCACATCCCAGGCAATGTCCATGTGAAGGACTATCAAACACAGACATGGCATGCATTGCAAAACTATGGCCCTACACATTGGTAACCAGGATGTCAGGCCAGATAATGCAGTATCCATCTGTGTGGGACATTGCAGACACTACACCTCTGCACTGCACACCATTGTCGGGTAAAGTGATGCCAAGGATTACCCTTCACTCAGCCTTTTACAGCCATCTTGCACAGCCAACCATTACTCACCCATGAAGCAATGCATACCAGCGTGCCAGTACTGGCACCCTGTGTCTGCGTGTGTGTTGTGATGCTCCCAACCACAGTCACTCCCAGTATAACCCTCGTTGGCATACCAACAGATGTCAAGCACTTTCACATGGCCTAGCCCATAGAACCTCCAGATATCCCCTGTGGTGCATGTGGTCCTGTGCATTACTGCAGTGTGGCAAACTAAGTAGTTACGTTGTGTATTTGTGGCCCTGGCAAAGATGTCAATGTGTGTCCATTAGAGACTGTGGTTGTGGTGACAATGGCATCCGTTCACGTGGACAGCCATGAGTGCCACACCTAATGTATGTCCACTATATCTGTTGCATATGTCACTCACCTACACATATATGTTCTTACAGCACAGCAACATGTCGCCTTTGTGGCACATGTAGTAACGTCATGCACATGTAATAGTAATGAGTTGTCAGGGGTTTGACCCCTGTACTGTTCAGCGTGTTGCAGATGATGCTTATGGTTAAGTCTCCAAACCCTTCCCTGGTGTACTTTGCCTGTCCCACCCACACACTCTCTGGTGGATGTGAAGGTGTACACCTGCACAGCAACAGCATGTGTATTGTAAGTAATGGACATGGCCAGTTGATGGCCTCTGCAGCTATTGCAGTCCTCCTGTAGCTGATTGCATGTGGTACAGCTGTGATGGTGTTCCCTTAGCCATCCGCATGATAAACACAGTACACTATCTAGGGAAACATGTTGTTATCTGGCCATGACAGTCGCTGTGAGTGGTACCTGGATGTGGTGTTCTGACACGGCATCACAGATAATATCTGGATGTAGCTCAATCATTTTCCACAGTGGGAAATAGCCTAAAGACAGGAGGGTGATGTTCCACAAATGACTACAGCATGTAAGTGTAGCTATGCTGCATTGAGACTACTGCCTGTTTAACATGTATGTGGTAATGGCTATTCTGCATGTTATAATACAGACATGACAGTACTCTGTTCATGAGGGACCCCATCTGTAGGACCATCTGTGAACTGGTCAGTGTGTGCAACCATTTGTTTCCTGTGATACACACTGAACACACATCTGTGCACAGCAGAAGCATGGTGTGAGGATTGCAGACAGTACATGTTGATAGGGATGTGTTACTGCCATCGCATCCCTGACTGGACATGTGTCACATGAGACAGTGGTATGACAGACACTGTGTGGGGTTCCCAGTGACAAGCCAATAATGGGCAACTGTTCATAGCTGCGGTCACACGTCTACTACACATTGTACAGTTGGCATGCAGTATATATGCATGTGTTGTGCTCCCTCTGCAAATGTATACCATCTGTTGTGTTAGGTTGCTGGTGATATCTATGCATACTGTTGTAGGTAATCCTGTATGCTGTTGTCTATCACTAAGCCATATGTGGGTTTAAAATACAACACCATAGGCTGAATGGGTTGGGAGGTCCCAGCAGAACCTCCTGTCCCACTTCAGCTGACCATGGTACCGGACACTAGCACATCTGGGGCCCAGCCATAGACATCAACCTCTGTTGGCTCTGCACCACCTTCTGGTGGTACCACCAATGAGGATGGAGCATATCCCCCTTGGGAGCAGGACCAGACAGGTACATATCTGCTGTCATGTGTTGGTGGCTCCCTAAGGGGTTATGAAGCCAGATATGCCAGTTTAAGGGCGGAGTGTCACATTTACAGGGTGATGCTGCCCCTCCTGGACAGCCCCCAGCACTGCATCCTTTGCAGCTGTGTAGGTGCAGTGGCAGTTGCCCATGGCTGGGGACCTCTGTCCCACTGTTCCCATGGACTTTTGAATGCCAAAGACCCATCCCTGTCCAGGGTGTATCCCCCCCACATGTGTCATATACCAACCCTGTATGTTATCTCTTCTGTGATCCTACCTATCCTCCATGGCCATGCCTACACTCCTTTCCCAACATCTGACCCTCACCTACGGACACATAAGGCCAATCGGCTCCTAGGACAACATCTGCCCTATACATAGCTGTCCATTACACACACGTGCCCACTAGAGACATGAAACCCTTGTAATATGCATCACAACATACTCCTGTTATCCTCACCCCTGTCCCTCAGGCGCACGATCCTAGTATGCACATCACTCCTACATGGTCCAGGTACATGTGATGAGGATGAACTCATTGTACACACAACACTACTGGTCCATCTATGGCTACCCCATTTACCTTTATCATGATGATGATGTTGCACACAGCACCTTGCAAGAGTACTGTTCACACATAATGATTGGACAGGTACTGCTGTGTTAATGTACATTACATGCACAGAGTGATGTATACAGCCAATGTACAACTATTTGCGTGTATGACTGACACATGTCTGTCTGAAGGAGTCTTGTGATCACATAGAGCAACACCACTACATAATACAGGCGTCACTGGTGTTTCCCATTTCATTTGTTTGTAATGCTTTGTTGTCACATGGTATGTTCCTGATACATCTCACTATATGTATGTACCTATACATATGCTGGACATAAACACTCACATATGCATCTACATGATGGGATACATTCCTATACTGTTGAATGACTGCGCTGTATGATATGTTTGTGGTACTGTCCGTTGTCTGCATATCTGCCTTGGCGTACTGGTAATACACATTAGCTGTGTGCACAGGGTCCTGGTTCCGACCCTTGCAAAGGACGTTTATTTGGTTGCAGGGCAGAACAAGCCCATTGGATATGGAGGGAGTAAGGCACATTAAAGCAGTTGGGAGCGGGTGTGCGTGGGTTTGTATGGTGTTAAGCACTGCTGACCTCTGGTTACAGCCTCTTACACTCAGTTAGCCTTTACATTTCTTTACCAGTGCAATACTCGCATACTGGTAGCCAAACATGCTTACACCCGCTCGCTCTTGCACTTGCAAATGCACCGACATTGGTGCTTGCATCTGTCACTCACACCCCTGGGGGGGAGCGAGGACCACAATATTACCTTGTGATGCCTATTACATCGGATTACATGACTACAGTATAGGGATTGGCTGCCCATTAGGCAATGGCATTGCATTCAACTGTACGGAATCAGTGGCCTGTCCAGTGAATCAATCATATTTGTGTGTACCTCATACAATCTGCTCCCACCTTGTGATGCCTATTACATAAGACTACATGACTACAGTATCGGGAATGGCTGCCTATTAGGCGATGGCATGGCGTTCGACTGTACGGAATCAGCAGTTTGTCTGGTGAATCAATCATATTTGTGTGTTCCTCATACAATCTGCTCCCACCTTGTGATGTCTATCACATCGGACTACATGACTACAGTCATAGCCGGCCTTAGGCATAGGCCAACTAAGCGGCCGCCTAGGGCAATGCTTTAGTGGAGGCACTTTACCAGTATTTATTTGGTGTAGGTAGACCAGGATGGGGGCACTGGGTGGTGTGGTGGGGGGTGCCGTTGTGCCCTTTTGCCTAGGGCACCAGTTGACCTAAGGCCACTCCTGACTACTGTATCGGGAATGGCTGCCCATTAGGCAACAACATGGGGTTCGACTCTATGGAATTAGCGGCCTGTCCAAAGAATTAATCACATTAATTGTGTGTTCCTCATACAATCTGCTCCCACCTTGTGACGCCTATTACATCAGACTACATGACTACAGTATCAGGAATCGCTGCCCATTAGGCGACGGCATGGCGTTCGACTGTACAGAATCAGTGGCCTGTACAGTGAATTAATCATATTTGTGTGTTCTTCATACAATCTGCTCCCATCTGGCTGATACATGGGAACCGAGACTCTTCAATACAGACAAGTAGTTGGGTTGTGGGAGCCACATCCATCAAATGAGTCATGCTACCGCATACCTATTATAGGTTTGCCACCTTTTCAATTGGCCAAGGTGGGGTTACCACCTGTCCCACTTTGTGAGGGACACTGAAAATAATCAAGACATAGCAAATTTCCTGATTTCGGGAAATTATTATATTCTACGTTTCATTAATAGTTGCATAAAACAGTTATTTTATATATGAAACTTCTATATGTTATGTGAAGTAGCATAAGCAATTCAAATGTAACTAGATTAAGCTTTTATTTGTGCAAATAAGTATAATCCTGTACTATACATGGCTGTAGGTATGTTTTGTCCTGGAAAGTCTGACATTTCTACAGAACATGTCCCACTTTGGCCATTTGGAAATGTGCCAACCCTATAGGACCTGTATGTAGAGACATCAGACTTTGCAGAGCAACACATACCCACAGCCAGTAGAAAGGGGAGTACTTCACTGTTTTGCCTAAATAAAAGGTTATTCTTGTAGCATTATAGTTGCTTATACTGTTACTTATAACATTTAGGTGTTTCAGGTACAAAATAATTGTTTTATGCAACTACTACAGACAATATAGGAAATCTTTGCCCTAAATCACAGGACATTTGCCATAATTACATTTATTTTGCAGGACACAACTGCTCAAAGGGGAGTGTCCCTCGGAAAGGTGGACAGGTGGTAACCCCAACCCTATTATTCTATCAACTTTCTAAGGTAGTTGGCAGAACATGCGCTTTCTCTCACTAGCAGACCTCTCATACGAATGGGGAAGAATGAACACTGAATCAGGGACACTGCATAACAACCTCAGGGGCACATTTAGAAGGTTGGTGCTATTAACCTGACACATTGACAGACCCAGAGCACATATGTATTCATACACATTGTCTGAGGTACATGCTGTTTAGGACTCTTACATGTTGTCATTATTCATTACGTGTATTCTGCCACCTTTCCTCCTAATATCACTAGTTCTAGGATGGTTTAGTTGGGACTGTGTTAGATTCTGATTCGTAACCACGGACGTCCCTGGTAATCGGGGACAGTTCAATGATATGGTCCTTATGTGTTCCCCCAGTGGTTTACAGACTGTCCAGTAGATGTGCTCTTAAGGTTTGGTGACTGCTTCAATTCGAAGAAAAACATTTCCATTTCAATGGAACCACATCTGCATAGTATCCACAAACAAGAAGACTAGAAGTGTGTGTGTGTTCTGTGTGTTGTTTAAGCAGTAAACCACAACTTGGTGTGGATAATGCTGGATTTACCCATGGTTGGTGTGGTTTGATCATGATGGTGAAGCTTGAGTGATCAAAGATAACTGTGGGTAAATCCAGCATTACTCACACCCATTTGTGGGTTATTGCTATTATCCAATGACATTAAGAAAGAAATTGCTTACCTTTCTTAAATAATGTCTTTGCATAATGACATTGTGGTGTTCCTCCGTGTTGTTTCCCCATTTTTCTGGGCTCCTGATGTACTCTTCATGAGTATGGGACTTACTCTTATGCATGCACAGTATATCAGTGTGATTCAACAGAGGCAACAGAGAAAAAAGAATCTCTGTTGCTTTCTTTTTTTTTTTTTTGCATAATATAAAAATATGGACATTCTCCAAAACTCTGGACAGTTCAGAGGTATGACAGTTTGCCGAGACAGTGCAGAAATATAAGAAAAATTAGGTACATTTCTGTTTTTTTTTTTATGCAGAATGAATTGCTACTCTGGTGCTTCAGCTGTGGCTCTCTGGTTCTTTGGTCCTTTCTACGTCTAGCCAAGTTTTCCTGGAAGAATAATGATGTCCTGTTTCTGAATAGGACATTGAGAGCCAGGCATTTATAAGGTACCTCTGTCCATAAGGGAGATGGGTACCAGGCCCGGTGTAAATTTTCTATTCCTCATCCACTGGTCTAGGTTGCACTTAAGCTGGGTAATAGACAAAATCAGCTTCACATACATGTTCCATAGGAGAGGCAGTCTCTGGGGCACATATCTGTCTCTCTAGCATGTTTGGTTTGAGTCAGAGACAAAATTCAGGTCCCTAGACCTTGTATTTCTGGTACTCATTGACTTACCAATATGTAACGGATTCATAAATGTGTGGTTTGCAGATGCCTTGTAAGCCTGGCATAGATTATCCCTCAGCAATCTATAGGAGACTGAGTAGAGGGAAAGGGCTTTAAGGTGTTTTACATAAGCAGGTCTATTATAACTTGTATTCCTTTTGTAAGGAACCTCTGAGGTCACCCTAATTGTTGCATATGCCTGGTCAGGTAGATACCAAAGGGAGCATTGTACTCTACAATTGGTCTGATAAGGGTAAAATACAGTGGGATAATGACCTCTTTGGACCAAGATGCCATGCACTTGTTTATAAGTTGTGCAACATAAAAGGAATTCCTCCCCACATTGGCCACATGGTGGTCGAAGGTAAGGCTACTATCTACATGCATACCCAGACCCCTGACCACTGGGTCAACTCTTAGGGGTGCATTAACAACATGTCAATTAGCCAGGATGATTGACTTCCCAAAGGGTACAATTATGCAGTTCTTATCACTGAGTTTAAGACCATGGCTATGCCACCATTTGTTAGTCAAAGATGGACCTTCTTAAAGAATGCTAATGTCTGCAGGGGAGTTGACGATAACCCCCACCTTGCAATCATCTTAATTTTAGCCAGCCATAAACCTTCAGCATTTGCTTCCATTTAAGAGAAATAGATGCCAAAAAGAGCAGACCCAGTACAGAGCCCTGGGGGACTCAGTAACTGGCCTCTTGGTGGAGGTGGCCTCAGCTATTATGACCTCCTGGGTCCTATCAGTGAGCAATTTGGTTATC
This sequence comes from Protopterus annectens, assembly GCF_019279795.1. Taxonomy (NCBI): domain Eukaryota; kingdom Metazoa; phylum Chordata; order Ceratodontiformes; family Protopteridae; genus Protopterus; species Protopterus annectens. Next base: position 1,769,383,474 of record NC_056728.1, read on the forward strand.
TAGTAGGTGATAAAAGGGTTTATACCTAAATTAGTGAGCTTGTCTATGATTCCTGAGTGGGGTATTGTATCAAAAGCTGTAGCCAGGATGAGGTAAGCTGTGTGCACAGTCTTACCTTCATTTATTTTTTTTTATTTATCATTTGTTGACCGGGAAAGTCCGACTAGGTTCCACAGAGCCTATTTTCAGCGGAGGCCCAGGGAGAAATGCTCCAGATGCATGTCTTTAGAATGTGGGAAGAAACCGGAGTACCCGGAGGAAACCCACGCGAACACAGGGAGAACATGCAAACTCCACACAGAAGGCACCCCAGCCGAGAATCAAACCGGAGAACCTCTTGCTGTGAGGCGACAACGTTAACCGCTGCACCACTGTGCCACCCAAAGCCTTCATCCAGTGCTTTGGTGACCCTCTCAAACAAAAAGTCAAAAAAGTCCACCAAATTTAATAGGTATGACCTTACCATAACAAAGTCAAACTGTGTTGGGTCCAGCATTTGCAGGTTACCTTTGTCCTCATTTATCATGTCTATGATGATTCTTTCTATGGCCTTACATATAAGGTTGGTAAGACTTATGGGCCTGTAGTTACCCAGATCAGTGGTTGGACCTCCTTTGCATAGTGGAATGACTGTAGCCATCTTCCATTCCTTAGGTACAAAACCTGACTGAAGGCTCCAGTTGAAAAGTGATTCAACTGTACCAGAGAGGTCATGTTTCATGCTATTTATTAAACATCCCGAGATGTTATCAGGGCCCATTGATGCAGTGCTTTTGGCTTTAGAAAGTGCATTGATGACCTGTTCCTTAGTAATGTTTGGAGGGATTGTGGTATGCAGTATTTCCTTTGGACTATTGGGGGGAGTGGGGGGAGAAATATGAGCTGAACCTGTCAGCCAAAAGGGTGGCAATGGCCTCTGGTTCAGTTTGGGTTATACCATTTACAATAAGTTCTGCGCATTGTTGTGCATTTCCCCTGAGGTGCTGGACATAGCTGCAAAAGCTTTGCTCATTGGTTCATAAGAGATTACTAGACTAGTGGCCCTAGAGCCCTTACAACCCTAGCCATGTTAATCCTGAGTTGCCCCAGTTTTCCTTTGTTAGATGGACATAATTCTAAGAGTGAGTCTGTGAGCAACACAGACTACCCTTGACAATGAGGGACATGGGTGCCACCCCTGGGGTGAATTTGTGGTCTCCCATGCATTTCTCCAGGTTGTACTTGAATAGGGTCAGCGAGGAGCTCTGCTTCATGTGAATTGGAAGTTTATTCCAGAGGAGCGGCAATCTCTGGGAGATATAGCTGTCTCACCAGCATGTTCTGTTTATGTCACAGGCTAGGGTAAGATCCCTAGATGGAGTGACTCTTGTGCCATTTGACTTGCCGATGTGCAGCATTTTCATCAGGGCAGGGAAGGAGCCTGTCCTATAGGCCAAGCACAAGTTGCCTGTCAGCAGCCCATAAGATACAGAGTACACTGACAGGGCTTTCAGTCTATCCATATAGGTCATGGTTTGGAGGCCTTGTACTTTCTTGGTGAGAAACCTCTGTGGTCCCTCCAGCTGCTGCTGATGTCTAGTGAGGTACATGCAAAAGGGAGCATTGTACTCTATTAGTGGTCTGATGAGGGTTGAGTACAGTGGAGTTATAACATAGTTAGACCTATATGTTATATACTTACTTATGAGATGCACAATGTAGAAGACTTTCCTTACTACTGGTGCAAGATCTGAGAACACAGGCTGATAGCAATCTAAATGTGTTCCCAGATCTTGCACCACTGGATTTGAACTTAGGGAGGTGCTGTCAATATTGTAATTAGCTGGGAATTCCTCTTTGCCAAAGGGGATAATAATGTACTGTCTTGCTTTTAATTTTAGACCTTGGCTTTGGCACCATTTGTCTGTGTTCCCCCCTCCTATAATATGTTAACATTGTTGGGGGACTTAATGATTTCAGCCAATTTGCAAACATCAGTGAATGTAGTAAGTCAAAGGCCATCTACTTTAGCCTAGACTTCTGAGAAATAGATTCTAAGCAGTAAAGGGAACAGCACAGATACTTGTGGTATGCCACTGGTGACAGGTCTACTTTTAGAATCACCATCTTTGACCGTATGTGTTCTGTCGGTGAGCCATTTGGCTACCCATCTAATGATGTAAGGGTTGATCTCCAACTGGTAGAGTTTCTCAATTATACTTGAGATGGGGATTGCGTCAAAAGCCTTGTCTGGGTCAAGATAGGTCTTACCTTCATCCAGGGCTTTGGTGAATTTCCCAAAGAAGTCTATTAGGTTTAATAAGGATAATCTAGCCTTAGCAAAGCCAAACTAGGTTGGGTCTTCAGTTTGAATGTTGCCTATGTCCTTGTTGATAGGCCCATGATGATTCTTTCAATGGCCTTGCAGATGTGGCTGGTTAGACTTATGGATCTATAGTTCCCAGGTCGGATGATGGCCCTCCTTTGTGAAAGAGGATTACTGCTGCTGTTCTCCACTCTGCTGGAACAAAGCCAGTTCTTAGGCTATGGTTAAAGAGAATGCCAATTGGATCCACTAGGTTCTGTTTTAGATTGATTAGTAAGAAACCTAGGATGTTATCTGGTCCCTTTGAGGCTATGTTTTTGGACTTGGAGAGCACAGATATGACCTGATCTCTAGAGATACTAGGCAGAGGACTGTTTTCAGGTATGCTTTGGGGTATGGCTATTGAGGATGGGGGGGGGTGAAGTTTGCACCAAATCTGTCATTTTACCAGGTTGGCAATTTCCTCCAGTATGGTATGAGTGGTGCCATCCACTACCAGTTTGGCACATAGCTGGGCATTCCCTTTTAGATTTTGGATGTAGTTAAAGAATGCCTTATGATTATCCTTGGCTAGGGATTCTATTTTAGCTTTGTATTTCACTTTAGAAGACTTTACAAGATTTCTGATTTGCTTGTTCGAGCTGTGGAAGGAATTCTTCCTCTGCTGAGTCAGTTCCCTCTTGTTCTTAGACATCAGTTTCATGTCCTTACATTTACTGCTTCTTCTTAACTATATGGGATTCCCTGCTGCAGAAGCCTGATGTTTGACCAGTCTTCCAAAGACTTATGAATTTAAAAGGTATACAGAATGTCACCATACATTTCCTGCATAATGCAGGGCATAAAGGTGATATTCAGGCCTACCAAAAACAGAATTTCTTTGCTGCCAGTCTGAACATATCTTTTACACCATTGATCTGTTTACCTGTGCCAATTTTCGAACAGTTCAATGCATTTACCTTCTCCAATGACTTCCTATGCCTGCTTGCTGTTTTTACAAGTTAAGCGCCCAGTTGTGGATTTTGTTTTTTTCTTGTTTTTTGTGTTTCTTGGGGTTAATGTCATCCAGGAAGGGTAAATGCCAGTGTGGGAGACAGATTCCCCATAGGGACCATCACTGTGTGTCTTTTTTACTTAGGTGCTTCTCATGACCATATGTCTTGTTCTATTTGTCAGGCATTTATTCCAAAAGCCCTTCATAGTAGACTTTCTTCCCTTTACTTGTATCTTAAGATTCAGCATTTTAACCTACTTGCTAAAGATATTATGGAAGGAATCTCTCAGCCTGAAAGTCAGCCATTAGGGAAGAAGAAGGTGAAAAAAGTACAACTGGAATATTCCACTGTCCAACCATTGCCAGGTGTTTCTCCTGAGGTCGTTATGAACTCAGAGGCTGACCCGACTGTGTTGTCTAATTTCTCTGCCATGACCGTGTTGGAGGCTGGTGAAGATCCAGCTGGCAGCACTTCTAAAGAGACTTTGTAGGTGTCTGTCTCGGACATTCAGAGGGAACCATGGTTGATTTTTTCTGAGGGGCATAGGGGAGTTCCTCAGTTTTAAGTTGGGGAGGAAGTTTCTGCTATGGTTCTCAACTGCTGTCCTGGATCTGAGCCTTCTCAGGATGTTCTCTTAAAAAAGAAACAAAAACTTAAACATGTTTCTTTTGTTCCTAGGGATCCATAAATTGAGTGGCAGGCTTTTACTCAGGGGTTATTTTCTGCCTTAATGTCCTTAAAGCCTCCTCATGGGGATTCAGTTCATGTTCTTCCGTGGTCATTTACTCCTCTTAAAAGGCCTAGAGACCAGGATTCATCTGAGGATGAGTCGGATTCTACTGATGAATCCCTCACTTATTCTACTCAAATTCCTCCTCCTTTGGACTATGGGTCAGAAGAGGAGGAATGTATTAGTCCTGATGTTCCTTTGGAGGAACTTTCTTTTTGGGACACACTCTCTAGGATGATGGATTTTTTTTTTTAAGTGAGATTGTACTCATGTGTCTGATAGCCATAAGACTTACTATGAGTTGTTGCAGTTGGGCCCTCCTAAACCTGTGCCTGTTCCTCTTGTCTTGGCTGCTTTATGGGATACTTTGTCCAATGCCTGTCAGGTGCCGGATTCCACCCCCCCCCCCCCACTCCCAAGAAGCCTGATAGGTTTTATAGGGTTCCTGAGGATTGTTCTTTTTTATATAAATATCCTGCTGCTAACTCCTTGGTAGTATCCATAGCCTCTGATAAGTTGTCTCAATTGCTTCCTTCTCCCAAGTTATTGTCTTCTGACAAGGACAGCAGAACTATGGACAGACTGGGCAAAAAGATTTACACTTCTGCTACCCTAGCTTTAGGGCTAGTAATTATCAGATCTATATGTCTAGGTATGTGTTGGCTCTTCTTTCTTAGGCCTGTCAACTTATTTCTGATTTTCCAGACTCTGAGGTTAAAACTTCTATTCTTTCTTTCCTAGGGACTTCCTCTCAAGCTGTCTATCATTCTATTAAATGTAGTTATGATGCAGTGGATTTCTCTTCTAGTGTTGCTGTTTTTGGTTCAGTTATGAGGAGGTATTCTTGGCTTAGGCTTCACCCTCTACCTGATGATATTAAAGCAACGTTGATGGATGCTTCTCTGGATTCTAAACTTTTGCTTGGGGAAGCTGCTGCTGGTTTGTTTAAGTCCCTTCAGGATAAGGGTAAGGCCTTACAGGAGCTTAAACATGTGTTTGTTTCTCCTGTGCCTAAATTTCAGAGAAACTACCATGCTAAGCCTGCCTTTGTTCATAGGCAATCCTGCCCTTCTATTAAGGTAAGAAGGGTGGCAAATGGGCTCCTCCTGTTAAGGCTACTCAATTTTCAGGGACTCCAGAGCCTTCCTTTCTGGACAAACCAGGAACTGTGTGACTATCCATCCCTTCCCAGCATAATTCCTCTTTCTCTTCATATTTTTCTTTCTCTTTAGGATTCTTGGGTTATGTCAATCATTTGTCAAGGGTGCTTCATGGTGTGATAATCCTGTCCTCCTTTTTGGGCATTCCTCAGCCTCCTTGGAAACATCTTCCCTTTTTACTTGAGGTTCTTAAAATCTCTTGTCTCAGGGTACTATTGAAGGGGTGCCTGTATCCCAAAGGGGGAAAGGGTTCTACTCCTGACTGTTTCTAGTGCCCAGAAAAGAGGGCACTTGGAGACGTATTCTAGACCTCTCTCATCTAAACACTTTTCTAAAGGTACCCTCCTTTCAGATGTTGTCCCTTCAGATTCTGTTTCCTCTCTTGCTCCCTCAGGCCTATATGATGTCCCTGGATCTCAAGGATGCTTATCTCCATATTCTGATGCATCCTCTTTTTAGGAAGTTTTTGTGTTTCTCTGTTGCTTCTTGACATTTTCAGTTCTCTACTTTGCCCTTTGGCCTTTCTACTGTCCAGGGATGTTCACCAAATGCCTTGCTCCTGTGATTTCCTTTTGCAGACTTCAAGAGATCCAAATATTTCCTTAATTGGATGACCTGTTGATTCAGGTGTCCTCTCCAGAGACCCTTTTGCAAAATCTTCATTTTGCCGTATTCCCTCTTCACAGCCTGGGGTTCACTATCTTCTTCTTCTTCTTTTGGCTTTTCCCAGTTAGGGGTTGCCACAGTGAATCAGTGTCCGCTCATGATGGCAGTAGAGTTTTACGGTATCCAGTTGCCAGCCCAGCACCCAACATTCCACAGAAGGCACACACATGCCTAGGGCCAATTTAGTGTGTCCAATCCAAAGTCTTCTCTGACTCCTTCTCAGGATTATGTTTTTCTGGGTTGCTGCATTCAGACCATGCCAGCACTTGCATACCTTCCCCTTCCAACGGCCTTAAATCTCATTTATTTCTTTCACACTCTTCTTCCTCTGGCTTCCATTACCACCACGGAGTTTCTGAGATTTCTGGGTTTCATGGCATCCACTATTTCAATGCTTCCTCTGGCCAGACTTCATATGAGAACGTTTCAGTGGTTTCTGAAGTCAGTGTGACTTCAACATGCTCATCCTCTAGAATTTGTAGTCTGTCTTCTTTCTTGTCTCAGAGAGAATCTTCTCTGGTGGATTCAGCAGTTGTGTCTGAATCCAGGGTCCCTTTTCACCCCCTCTTCCCTCTCAGGAATTGTTCACAGATGCCTCAGACATAGGATGGGGAGGACAAGTTTTGGCTCCCTAAAGGTACACAGGATGTGGACACCTCATCAGCCCAAGGACATGTCAATGTCAAAGAGATGAGAGCCCTTCTGCTGGCTCTTCAGGCCTTTCAGTGTTTCTTTTCTCCAGGGCCTCTCAAGATATTCACAGACAATGCTACAGTGATGTGGTATATCAACAAGCAGGGAGGAATGAAATCTTATCTTCTTTGCATTCTGGTATGGGATCTTGCTGTCAAGTGACTCTTCAGGCAGTTTATATCCCTTCCGGTCAGAACATTGTGGCAGGCACTCTGAGCAGGTCCTTAACTCTGCTTCACAAGGATGCGTTTCTGGATATTATCCACCAATGGGGCACTCCTCAAGTGGATCTTTTTGCCTCCCCTCTGAACAGACAACTTCCTTTGTTTTGTGCCAGAGTCCCAGGTCTTCTGGTATGGAAGGTGGATGCCTTCTCATTCTCTTGGAAGGGGATGTTTCTTTATGCATTCCCTTTTCTTCCTCTCGTTCCAAAAGTCCTGTTTAAAAATTCAGCAGGATGCTCCCAAAATCTTGTTGGTGACTCCCTTTTGGCCATACCAGCACTGGTTCCCTCTTCTTCTGCATTTAGACAGGGGCCATCATCACAAGTTACCTCACAGGGTGGATCTAATCACACAAGACAAGGGATCTCTTATCCATCCCCACCTGTCCAAGTTTCAACTGACACTGTGAGTGATAGGATTTTGATTCCTAATAGACAACTTTTTCTGAGGACGTGCTGCAAGTCCTGCAGAAGGTCAAGAAACCTATGACTAGGAAATCCTACTCATCCAAATGGAAGAGGTTTTCTTTTTTCAAAAGATTTAAATAAATCGTACTGTCATTTAGGACCACAGAAGTACAGCCTAAATGAAATTACAAATGTCAGCTCAAGAGAGAAATGCAGTGCAAATGACATATATACAGCGGTATCAAAGAATAACATAAGGAAGAAAATAACAACACGTATGACATATAAGAGGTAGTTCACATTACGTAAACACATTCAATACCCATTATCCAGTGATAAATAATAAAGAAAAACCCACCACCAAACTCCTACACTGTTGAGATAGAGAATAAATAGAGACTAGTGAATAGCAGCTGTTTAGTTACCATATTGCACTTGTTAACCTTAGATGTGACTCAGTATAGCCATCATATTGTATAATAGTAATGCTAATGGTAATTACTCGGAGAAGCAGGATTAAATGGAAAAAATAGCATTCAATGCATCAGGTATTATGGTTGGTGTCCATATTAATAAGTCTCACAGCTGTAGGATAGAAACTGTCCCTGAATTTGGTAGTCCTTCAGTGGAAGCTGCGGTACCTCCTTCCAAACTCAAGTTGTGAGAACAAGTAGTGGGCCGGAAGGGTCTAATCAGCAAGTATTTTATATGTTCTCTTTCTTGCTCTTGTAAAGAAATGCTCCTGAAGAGAAAGGAGGTTTGTGCCCAAGATTTTCTCAGCCACCCTCACCACCCTCTGTAGTTTGTTCTTCTCAGCAACTATGCAGTTGCCGAACCATGCTATGAAGCTGCTAGTGAGGATGCTCTCGATAGCGCCCCTGTAAAAAGTGGTAAGAGCAGACAGTGTGAGCCTGGCCTTTTTGAGCTTCCTCAGGAGGTGAAGCCTCTGTTGAGCCTTCTTGACTACATGCTTGGCATTAGCAGACCAGGAGAGGTCATCAGAGATGTGAAGGCCCAGAAACTTGGTTGTTTTGACTTTCTCTACTACCTCCCCTTTGATAGTGAGTGGTTGGTGAACTGCTGCCTTTCTCCTGAAGTCCCTAATCATTTCTTTGGTCTTATTAACATTCAGGTCCAGATTGTTCCTGTCACACCAGACAATCAGTGTTCACCTCATCCCTGTAGTTATGTTCATTCCCACCACTAATGAGACCCACGACTGTGGTATCATCAGTGAATTTTATAATATGGTTTGACTTATGTTTTGTAGTACAGTCATCAGTGAGGATGGTGAAGAGCAAGGGGCTGAGCACACAACCTTGGGGAACACCAGTTTTCAGTATTATGCATTGAGAGGTGTTGTTTCCAGTGCATGTCCACTGGGGTATACCAATCAGAAAGTCAAGACTCCAGTTACATAGGTGCTTGTTTATCTTGAATTTTACGAGCTTATCCACCAGTTGCATCAGTATCATTGTGTTGAATGCAGAACTGAAGTTGATGTACAGCAGCCTTACATAGTTGTTCCTCCCTTCTAGGTGTTTTAGTGCAAGGTGTAGTGTGATTGATATAGCATCTGCAGTCAATCTGTTTGCCTGGTATGCAAACTAGAGTGGATCAAAGGACTTAGGCAGACTTGCTGATAGATGTTTCTTTACAATCCTCTCAAAGCACTTCATGATGTTTTAGGTTAAGGTGACCGGTCTGAAGTCATTGAGGCAGGTAGGGTTGGGTTTCTTCAGAAGTGGGACAATACTTGTTTCCCTGAAACATGACGGAACTTTCCCCATAGCAAGGGATGAGCTGAAGATGTCTGTCAGTACCAGACAAAACTGATCAGCACACTCCTTCAACACCTTGCCAGGTATGTTGTCTGGTCCAGTAGCCTTCCTAGGATTCACCTTCTTAAGCTGAAGTCTCACCTCCTCAGAGTTTAAGGTGAGCACTGTCTCTTGTTTGTCATCGTTTGTTTAAGAAGGTATGGTGGTGTTCTTCTCAAATGTGCCAAAGAAGGAGTTCAGTACATTTAGGGATTCCAAGCTGTCATCACATTGGGGTGATTTGGTCTTATAGTCTGCGAGCTGCTGTATCCCCTGCCATAGGCTTCTTGTGTCCCTCATGTCTTGGAAGCATATCTGAATTTTCCTTCCATACTCCCTCTTTGCCTCTTTCATACCCTTTTCCAGATTTGACCTGGCCACTTTTAACTTTTCTTTGTCATTTGTCTCAATTGCTGTGTTTCTTTCCCTCAGTAGCTTGTAGACATTCCTGGTGATATAGGGATTCTGATTAGCTGTTACAGTGATGGCTTTCATGGTAGTTACATCCTCCATGCATTTATCTATGTAGGCAAGAACTGATTCAGTATAGATGTCTATGTCTAACTGGAGGTTGTGCATCGCCACTTCTTTGAAGAGCTCCCAGCAGGTGGTATTGAAACAGTCCTGAAGGCAATCCATGAAACCTTCCTGCCAGACTCTGACCAGTTTAGTTGTCATTTTTTCTGTGATCAAAGCCGTTTTATAGATAGGCATAATCGGGATGGCAGTGTGATCAGAGTTACCTATGTTGGGGGTGCTTCAAAGCTTTAAAGGCTCCGTTAATATTGCAGTAAGCTTTGTCTAAGGTATTCTCCCCTCTGGTGGGGAAATCCACATACTGATAAAAATGAGGTAGCACCTCCTTAAGCTCAGCTCTGTTGAAATCACCCACTATCACGTGTGCAAATTCTGTGTTTGCACCAGATAATATTATGGAGTTTATTTTGAGCTTCAGTGGTGTTAGCACTTGGTGGGATGTACACTGCTATGACATATATCCTACTGATTTCCCTTGGTACATAGAGAGGTCTGTATTTTAGTGTCAATATTTCCAAATCTTCGGAGCAGTATGATTGAATCAGCTCACAGTCTTTGCACCATCTGTTATTAACATAGATGCATACACCACCAACTTAACTTTAGCTTTACCACTCTTTCCATCTATCTTCTCTAAAGAGAGTTAGCCCATCTAGGTTCACAGCATTGTCGCTAATGTTACTATGCAGCCAAGTTTCAGAGAAAATGAACAAACAAGTGTCCCTCACCTTATTTTTTTGAGCTTCATTCTCAGATAGTCCATCTTATTATCCATTGAGCAGACACTTGCAAATAATACTAAAGGTAACGCAGGCCTGTTGGGGTTTCTCTCCAGTTTAGCAGCAACTCCACCTCTGCGGCCTCTCTTTCTAGTTCTTTCACATCTTTTTCATTTGTAGCTGCTCTGTGGCATTCCAGAAACATCCCTGTGAAGTTTCAGAGCTCTAATGGCATTCCTGTTTAAAATACAGAGATCTAGGATTTCTGCAAGTGATGTAGGCTCAGAGTACTCTGCAGACAATAGAGAGTCAAGCCAGCAGTTTGTTCTAGTAATCTGTTTAATTTCCAGTAATTTCCTTTGGGTATAAGTAATAGTATCCACATCAAAATGTCTGGAAAGTGATTTTTTCATTTTTTTTGTGCAAAAGAAGCAGGAATAAGCATTTTTCCCTGATGAGCTAACCAAGCTGCAGCCTCTCTGTGTGCTGCCATTTTTTTTTTGGTGTTTCTCTTGGAACCTGGACCCTGGACCCACTTACTGTGGATGCTCCTTTGGTTCTCTCTTATTTATGTACGTTGCTCAATGCTGGTTTGGCCTATTCTTCTGTTAAGGCCCACCTATCAGCTGTCTCTGTTTGTCTGCCTTTCTCTCCTCCATTAGCTGTTAGATTTGAGGTGAAACAATTTCTTAAAGGCGTCCTTAATATTAGACCTCCCAGCAAGCCTGTTCCTCCTCCCTGGGATCTTAATTTTGTTTCGGAGAAGTTGACTCAGGTTCCTTTTGAGCCTGCTGCTTCAGCTTCCTTGCAACATTGTTCCTGGAAGACTGTTCTTTTGCTGGCACTTACATTTGCCAGATACGTGCCTGAGTTGCAGGCCCTCATGGCTTGTCCTCCTTTTTTTGAGTTTTCCTAAGGACAGAGTGTTCTTGCACACTAACCCTTGTTTTATGGTGAAGGTGGTTAATGAGCTATCACTTTATCAATCTATTAATTTGCCTACTTTTTTCCCCCTCTCCTCAAACTGACAGTGAGAGGGTGCTGCATACTTTAGATATGCACAGGCAACTTACTGTTTATTTGGATATGGCCAAGGCTATTAGAAAATCTGATCCGTTATTTGTTTCTTTTCATCCTAGATCTTTGTGGCTTGCTGTATCCAAGCAAACCATTTCTTCTTGGATTTCTAAGTCTATTTCCTTTTGTTACACTTTTCACGGCAAGAGCCTTCCTTTTTTCAATTAAGGCTCATTCAAATAGAGCGGTGGCTTCTTCTGGTGCTTTTTTCAAAGACTTAAATACTAATTCTATTCTTGAAGCAGCTGCCTGGCTTCTTGCTAAGGCTTGTTTTGCTAGTTCCGTTCTTCATTTTTTTTAGGGGACTCTTCTGCCCCTTCCCTCTCCCAGGTTTCCTCTTGAGCTTTGGCACTAAACCATATAGTTAAAAATACTGCAGCAGTGAATGTAAGGGCATAGTACAGTTGTGCAGAACCTTACCATAATGGTAGATGTCCTTGCCTTCACTGTTGCAGTATTCACTCCCTCTTTCCATCCCCCTAATTCTTTGCCTTCCTGGATGTACATGTTGCCTCTTAGGTTCCTTGGACTGGTGCTCCTCCTGGGGAAATCAGTTCTGTTTTTGGTAGGCCAAAGTCACCTTTATGCCCCATGTTATACAGGGAGCATATAGTGACACTCAGCATGCCTTTTAAATTCAGAAGTCTTTGGAAGACTGGCCGGATGTCAGACTTCTGCGACAGGGAATCCCACATAGTTAAAAATGCTGTAGCAGTGAAGGCAAGGATATCTACTGTTATGGTAAGATTTTACACAACTGTACTTTCCTCTTGTTATATAACCTGTTTGTACTTGAGGACCACCAGGGTTTCTTGTTTTTTTAGAAGGACCTGGTTTTGATCCAGTAAGGTACAGCTGAGTCTATACAGTTGTTTAAGTGTGGATACAGGGCATTTGCATACACCTCTGCATAGCAGTTGTTGTATGTGATTGCGGGGGCTATAAAACTTTTTATACCATCTCTTAGTAGGCTATAGTTTGCTTTGGAAAAGTTTTATAGTTTTCTTCACTCCTGTGGGGGTACCAGGCCCAATAGTGACTTCAAACGAGACTGCTTTATTGTCAGACCTTATCATGGAGGGCATCACACAAGGGGGGAGTGCAGCGATCGACCATATAGGTGAGTACTATATCTAGGACATTTGAGCCCCTTATGGGGGTGCAGACTATCTGTTCCAGAGCATTTGTGTTGATGCTTGGCCAAGAATTTTTTCTTTTTTCTTGTATAACCAATTGATACTGTGATTCTACTGCAGTAGCTTGTGTTTTGAGTTTGTCTTATTCTTAATATGCGTTGGCACAGCTCGCTGTATACAGCTATCAGTATGGCTGTACAGAGATTTTGTAAATAACTCAGCATATGGTATGGTATTTACTGTGTTTGGGGGTGCTTGGAATTTAGCCAAGGTGTTGGTTAGTAGGAGTTGTTAACGTTGGAATAGTTATTAATGTTTTTTTGGTTTCACTGGATTCCCAAATTAAATTTTATTTCAAGGAATACTGCTTTATGATCAGATCTGATGAGCAAAGGAATTACATTGGATAAGGAACATTGACCCCCCCCATGTTCATGAGTACAATGTCAAGGTTGTTTTACTCCTGGTAGGACAATGGACCAGCTGTTCCAGGATGTTAGTATTAACAAAGTGTAGGAATCACTGGGCTTGTGCATTAGAAGTGGTGTAGGATTCCAAGTCTATAGAGGGGTAGTTGAGATCCCCCATGAATATTGTATTGGGCTGAACAGTGAGGTACTCTAGTACATTGAGATAGGTAGTATGGGTTTCCTGGGACATGGATGGGGACCTATAGATTGCAAGGATATGGTATGGCACCCTGTTTATAGTGAATTGCACATGTATGAATGCCAGTGGGTTATACACAATAACTAGTCTGGATGTGAGGTTGTTTTTATACAGACTGAGGCTCCTCCACCTTTAGTTCCCTCCTGTGCAGTAGTTGGTCTAAAGGTGTGAAAGGCATTATAACCTTGCATTGTTAGAGTGTCTTGAGCCTTGAGTCTCTGTAGCTGTATGACGTAAGAGATACCATCATATTCTTTCTTCTGTATGGAGACTTGACAGTTGTAGAAGCTCTTGTGTAGTAAGTTAAACCCCTTTATCTCTGGCTCTTAGATTGGAAGTCAAAAAGTCAGTCTTTTAACATTGCATGCACTGCTTCTTTACTAGGGGCTTTTACATACTGTATTTGGCTCAAAATAACACCTGAAGGAATCTTGAGATTTCTTTATTACTTTAAATTTGTTAACCAGGTGGGTAGGCTGGTCCACAGACTCTTTTTAGCCATGACCTGATCTATACGACCAAAACAAGTGTACAAATAAAACAATGAAAATAATGGGCGTACAGACAGACAAATTAATTTTAACAGAATGTAAAATCTGAGTATGTTTTGCTTGAATAACGTTAGTGGACAGACCAATAAATAAAACAAAGATAATAGCAATAATATACATAGTGAAATCCATTTTACTTAATTAACAGATGCAAAATATTTTGTTTGAATAAAATTAGTAGACAGACCTAGAATATAAAGAGACAGATTGACAGATACATTTTTTTTGTACTACTGAACATAAATGTACAATCAACAGCAACGTGAGTTGTTAATATGCTGGTGCATCAGCGTGCTGATATTTTAGGTAATGGTATAATGGTGACATGTTTTCAGCTGAGAGGTAAGATCCTGTTGTAGTTAAGATGAACACACGTGTGATTGGTGCAATAATCAGATGGGAGGAGTCACTTGTGTCACTGCACATATCTGATTTTCAGGAAGGAGCACACACCCATGAGATAATTACTACAGAGTGAATAAAAGCCTTGTTTAGTTTACATTTTTCTCTTAATATTTTGTTTTGCAAAATTAAGCATTTCTGTTTCTTTTAATTACTCTGAAATGAAAACTGTAACTCATTCTGACTTTTCGGAGTGTGTCATATTATCAGATAGGTAAAGATGTGGATGAAATGATTGATTTATGGCAAGTTCTTCTATAACCTGCATTTGTCCTGTAATGCCACCTTTCTTTATAAAGTTTAAAAATGCATGCTTTGTTTGATCTAATTATTAAACATTATAACTGAATCTGCATGTCATCTGCCCTGTGCTCATTTTGCTTTATTAACTGACACTAATTTCCTTGCTGCTAGTGCTAACTTCAATATTTTCTTAATAAATTTGACATATCATGCATGCAATTCTACCCCCAGTTATTTTTAGCAAAATATAAATGATTTCTACAGCAACACAATAAGAGTTAACAAAATAGAGCGATTTTTGGATTAATGAGATGTAGACACAGTTTCAAAGAGGTACTGCAGTTCTTTGTAATAAGTTCAGTGCCTCATTTTTGTTTTTCACTGCTCTGCATTTGTTTTTGTGTTTTTTCCTCATCTGTACTCACATCTTCAGGTGGCTATTACAACTGTGATAATATTTCTTATGTAAAATACTTGTACATCAGCAAGCCAAATGGCATCAGAAATACTCTGTCTAGGGATCTAAACCTCTTCTACAGCATCAACAGAACAGTTTGGAGGAACAGGTATACCACGCAGAGGATATCACTGTTCTGGAATGGACTTTCCATCTATGCAAAAGAAAGCTTATCCCTGTCCGTACGCAAGGGCAAATTGGTTCAATGGATGGGCAATGAAAATTTATCCCAGGACTGCCTCTGTACTACTAATGTTCATAGGCAGCTCCTACATGCTCTATCCTGTGCATGAGTCCCCTCTAATTATCTATGCATGATCTTCTCACTAGATGTAAGATACAATTATTAATCATGGGATGAGTAAGGCCAATCTAACTCCAAATAGGATATGTTAATTTAAGCATCAAAAGTGAAATTGGCTAACGTTAATATGCCTACAAGGACAATTAGCCTGGTACTTACTTATGAACCTACGTAGCAGCTTGAGATTACAGATGTCTTGTCATTGAAAATTAACTCATTTTTTAAGACAGTGAGCAGATATATTTGTGGATTGCAAAAAGGGGGCTAAATGCATTGATGATAGGTTCACTGGTTCATAAGTTACATACATTGCCCACCTCGTGGTTTACCCCGAATCATCTCTGGGTCACTGTTGAACCTATGAACCTATGAACTAGGCCATTGATCAGTTAGATCATTTATTGTCTAGCTGCTGTAACTCCCACTGCATTCTACCCCTTTCCATAAGAACATGTATGTGAGACTGGGGTGTGTTTACTGTTGTCCTTCCAGTCATTGAGGTTACATCTGAACTTTATTTAACATGCAGTTGGAGTCTGTTCCAGAAGAGATTAATCCTTTGAGTGAGGTATCTATCATGCCACCATGCTCTAGATATGTTTTGGTGAAGGTTGAGGTCTTTCATATGGGTGTTTATGGTACTGCCAGTTTTGCAAACATGAAAGCGATTGCTCAGAACAGGGTCAAATTAGATCCTGTTGGCTAGAAAAAAAGTTACCCATAAAGAGTTTACATGAGACACAGAGAAGAGCGATTGGGATTCAAGGCATTTTGTGTAGGTAATGGAACTTAGGCCCTTGATTTTCACTGTGAGGAAACTGATTTTTTTTTTAGTTGGATCACATGTTTTGGATAGGTGCATGACAAACATTACATTGTAATACATTGTAATAAAATACATTGTATTCAATTATGGTCCGAATGAAGAAAGGGCGGTGCTATATGATAACAGCCTTGGATCTAGGAGATATACCTTTGGCAACCAGATGGACTATATAAAAGGATTTTCTGATTACAGAACACACATGCATATGTATATGGCTGCAGTTAATGTTTTCAAATCTGCTTTTATCATCAAAGTTAACTGAAATATTTGTTTTTCATTAATGACAGTTATGTACGACTGTTGGAAATGTTGATGATGGGATAATCAAATATGTTTGTGCTGTATAAGGCTGCATGCCTGAAGGTATATGTTTTATTTCCAAATGCCAAATCTTTTAGACATACCAGAAGTTAGTTTTCTTATTTGGGTAAGAGTTGGTGTGTGACCGTTTGTGGGTTAGGGTTAGATTAAGTTAAGAGGATAGCTGTAGTCTTGTGTGCATGTGTTTATATGAAGTGCATGTGTTTTGTGTAGTAGTGCCATTAGGGAAAGGGTTTTTCTTAAGGTGCTACAGGGGAGCAAAACAAGAACATCTAAACTTCATAAGAAGATATCCCCAGTCAATAAATGAACTGAGGAACCAAGACGTGTTAGGCAGCAATGCTAACCATTGCACCACTGCTCCACTCTATAGTCCCTAAAGGTCAGGTAAAGATTTGTGTGACTTTGCCTGTTGTACAGTTTCCCATTTATTGACCTCTGGGGGTCACAATCATTTTCCAGTGCTCTCGTTGCTGAAACATCTTCATAAGCTTGTGTGTGTCACATAATGGCACATGCATATTACCTTATTACGCATAAGTCAAGGGTTACAATGATTAGAATTAACATTAACAGGAAAATTAAAGATGTTTTAGTTATATTTGTATTCATGACTGGTATTTGACAGCACATGATATAAGCAGCTACTGTGTTATGCAAACCAGATGTCTTGAACTGGGTCACACAATCACTGTCAACAAGCTTATTAGGATTTGTACACATTTCAAATTATAATAAATTATTGCCTGCCCCAGTATGCCCAGTGTAACATATTATCCCTGATAGCCAGTCCAATAGCAAACCTGTCTCCTTAATGAAAAAAAAAAACAATATTTCTGCCCTGTCATCTTGTCCTTCTCAATGTCTGCACAGAAACAGAAAGATTTTTTTTAAACGTACAATTTTATTTTAACAAATAAAGATGCACAAGCACATTAGCCACAGTAGCATGCGTAATGGCCAAACTTAATCATTCAAATTAAACACAAATCTTAGGAACTGAAATACAATCCCAAGCAAGCTGGGCTAGTACACGTTCCATGGACTTACAAATAATTGTATTACATTATAAAAGGGTATTACACTTTGTAACATAATCTTAACATAGTATAAAAACAACTTGGGCATTAAAATGGATCATACCATAGTAATTGTTTATGGTATCAAGGCATAACATTGCTGAAAATGGGAGAAACATTTTAAAGTTGACCAGAATAAACTACTGTCTATATGAACTACTACATGAACACAAAATAATGCTGAAGACTATATAGGTTCATAGGTCTATACGGGTCTATATTATAACATCGAAGTCTAAAAACTTTGAATGTTATAATATCTAACCCATTCAATCGAAACACCAGAAAACTGAACAGTCAGAATAGCAAATTTTTTCCCAGGGAAAAAATTTGCTGTTCCGACAAACATACACACAACTCAAGCACACCAAAATAAATAATCCACACACATGCACTTCACAAAACCCTACACTAAACCAGACATACACCACTAGCTACCCACTTATCTTAACTCAATCCTAGCCCTAAGGTCCCTAACTATCACCCAGTCACCTTACCCGCTCCCTAACCCTAACTTACCTACCCCACCCTAACCCTCACATCCACACAATCACACATTTACCTGACCCACAGCCTAACCCTAACTCACTTAACCCACCCCTAACCCTAAAGTCTGTAACTACCACACACTCACCTCACCCGCGCCCTAACCCTAAAGTCCCTAACTACCGCACACTCACCTTACCCCAGTCCGTTCACTCACTTACCTTAACCCAGTCCGTAACCATTGCACCACACTTACCTGAGCCCAGTCCGTAACCTCCGTTCACTCACTTCCCTAAACCTGGTCCATAACCATCACACCACAGTGCTGTAAATAGCGAAGCCACGGAACAGACCACTGAAATTTTACCCTAGGTAAAATTTCGATTTTACGAGGCTTCACTATTATCAGCTTTCACTCTAAAGGGTTCGATATTATAACAGTCAAAGTTTTAAAACTTCGATGTTATAATATAGACCCGTCTATACTAGACTAACACTCACTGGGGCCTTTTTAAGCTTAGCCATGCACCCCATATCTATGACAAGTCCTGGTACCCTTGGTAGTGTAAGCAGGGACTTGGAAGATGAAACATTAACAAGCAGAGGCCTTGGAGATTAACCATTTACAGGCTGTCCGTGTCCATTAGAGACATGGGTGTCAGTTTCTGGTTCCCCATCCAGTTACCCAAGTTACACTTGAATTAGGGAGGAACTTGGCTTTGCATGGCTGGGGAAACTGTTCCAGAGAAGGGGTAGTCTCTGGAATACATATCTGTAATAGTGTGGGCCCACAGACCTCAAATTCACATACCTGTGTATGGGAGACCAGTGCTCAACCACTACACTGCACCAGCCCAGCCCACCTAGACTGCACTCAAGGAAAATAAACATTGCACAAGATTTTTGCTTTACTTTGGGTTTTGCTAGCACTTTGTAATGTGCCTTTGCTACAGACTTATATCTATGGTACCGTCGCTACAGAGCAAGTACGTCTGCAGTTAAGAGATCACAGCAGCCAAACTGCATTGAATAAGAATGAGAGTAGACAGATATGTGCAGCATGCTGTTTCATGAGTGGGAGCTTTCCTCAAATTAATGCAGGAGATAAAATGTCTTTTATTCCCTCCCTCCAAGGAGATTATATTATTTATTTGTTTATTTATTTATTTAACATTTGTTTACCGGGGAAGTCCAACTGGGCAAATTTACCCATTTTCAGCAGAGGCCCAGGGAAAAAAGCTCCACATAACAACATAACAGTATTTTAAACAATAGTGAAACAATCAGAGAAATAATAGTAATAAATCACAACATATTATCACAGTTCAAGTTAGTAATAAAGTTAAGAGGATCACTTAGTAACACATATTTTGACATTTACACTTAGTATATTAAAGTTTTTGGATTTTTTTATTGTCACAGAGATGTAACATCAGTGGACTGGGTGCCTCCAATGTCACACTAAGATGTGTGACAGCAGAACAGGTGACTGATGGACTTAGACATAGTCATTATATGTAATGGAAATTGAGGAGGACAAATCATTAGAAACTGTTGGAGTATGATGGATAACTAAAATATCTCACTGAATGAGGAGACAGATAACGTTTTTTACTTTTATGGTAAATGTGAACACGGAACATACATGCATGTATATATACACACACACACACACACACACACACACACACACACACACACGCACACGCACACAAGACATACTACAGGATTTTTATTTTAATGCATAGTAATGAGAAACGAACAAGAAAACAACTAAGATGGCAGAGATGAACATTTCTTTTACTTACGAGGTTGCTAAAACACTGGCTGGGTAGTTTTACACAAATAAAAGCAGTGAAGTGCATTTCATTTCTTCCCAGTACAGTGAATGATGCTGAGAACGGTGCCATATCTGACATGAATTTGTTCACTAGAACAAATAGAATAAATAGATATTACCAGCTAGTCAGGATGAGGCATCATGATCTGACTGGTATATAGACTACCTGTTAGAAATTGAATGTAATCCTAATATATATGCATGTCTTTGTCACCTTCATACTCAGAGAAGTAAGGGCAGTGCTGTTTCCCCCCCAAAAGTAAGCATTTTTATTCAGCAGGCATTTTGAGTTTTGGATTATGTTCAGCTTTTCTTGTTATTGCAAAAACATGAATTGTATGGATTCATATTTTAGGGAAATAATCTTGCTGTCTCAGATCGTTTTTGATGAAGGCTCTTTTGAGTCGTGGTAATTAATGAATTTCTTTAGTTTCTTTGTAATGCAGCATGTTTTGGGCTTTAAGGATGATTCTTTTGTTGAGTTTCCCCATAACATTGGGCTAGTCATGTGAAGAGCATGT